>NW_006997442.1:0-348 GCF_000164805.1 Carlito syrichta | reverse complement strand
CTTTCAGTAGTATTGGTATCACTTCCTCCTTGAACATTTTGTAGAATTCTGCTGGAAAGCCACCTGGTCCAGGGCTTTTTTTTTTTTTTTTGTAGGTAGTTTTCATATGACATAGTCAGTTTCCTGGATTGTTACTGATCTATTTAGGGTCTCAATTTCTTCTTGTTTCAACCTGGTGAGGTTGTGTGATGCCAGAAAGTCCTCCATTTCCTTTAGGTTTTCAAATTTGTTTCCATAAAAGTGTACATAGTATTCTCTGATTATCTTTTGTATTTCTTCAGGGTCAGTGTGACTTCATCTTTTGTGTTTCTGATTGAATTTGTTTGGACTTTTTTGCTGTTTTTCTTG
>NW_006997441.1:0-411 GCF_000164805.1 Carlito syrichta | reverse complement strand
TGATTAGTGAGGTTGAACATTTTTTCATGTGTCTGTTGGCTGCTCGGATGTCTTCCTTTGTGAAGTATCTGTTCATATATTTCGCCCATTTTATAATGGGGTTGTTGTTTTTTTCTTTTCAACACATTTGAGTTCCTTTTAGATCCAAAATGTTGAGCCTTTGTCAGACCTGGAGTTGGCAAATACTTTTTCCCAGTCTGTAGGCTGTCTACCTGCTCTCTTGATGGTTTCTTTGGCAATCAGCAGTATTGAAATAGGAAAAAAGGAAGTCAAGCTATCTCTCTTTGCAGATGACATGCCCATGTACCTTGAAAACCCAAGAGAATGTGTCAAAAACCTCCTTTCACTGATAAAGGACTTTGGCAAAGTCTCAGGATATAAAACAAATGTGCAAAAGACAATCGCATTTCT
>NW_006997440.1:0-706 GCF_000164805.1 Carlito syrichta | reverse complement strand
TAGTTAAGGCAGCAGGCTAGCCAGCTGCCTAGTTATTTAAGTCAGCTAGTTGAGTGAGCTGGCTAGCCAGCTTACTAGCAGGTTAAGTCAGCTTATTAGTTCAAGTGGCTAGCCAACTGGTTAGCTAGATAGATAGATAGTTATGTCAATGAGTTAAGTTAGCTGGCTGGCCAGCTGGCTAGCTAGGTGGATAGCAAGTTAAGCCAGCTGACTGGCTGGATAACTATCTAGTTAAATCAGCTAGATAAGACAGCTGGTTAGCCAGCTGGCTAGTTAGGTGCCTGGCAAGTTAAGATGGTTCGTTATCAGGATGGTCTGGTAGGTGGCTAGTTAGACAGATAGGTGGTTAGCTGGTCAGTTTGCTAGTCAGCTAGCTAGTTAAGTCAGCTAGGTTGTCAACTAGCTAGTCAACTAGATCATTAAGTCAGCTAGCCAGATAAATAGCCAGCTGGCTAGATAGTTAAGTAACCTAGATAAGTCAGCTGGCTAGACAGCTGGCTAGCTAGTTGCTAGTTAGTTATGTCTGCTGTTCAACCAGCTTGCTAGCTATTTAAGACAGTTCATTAAGACGACTGGCTTCCCTGTTGGCTAGCTAGGTAGTGAACTAGTTAAGTCTGTTGGCTGGCCAGCTGGCTACCTATTTAAGTCAACTAGTTAATTCCTCCTGGCTTCCCAGCTGTCGAGCCAGGTAGCTAGCAAGCTAAGT
>NW_006997439.1:0-412 GCF_000164805.1 Carlito syrichta | reverse complement strand
TGTCTTAAACAGCTAACCAGTTGACTGGCCAGCTGACATAATTAGCTAGACAGCTGGATGGTCAGCTGAATTAAATAGCTCTCTTTACCAGCTAGCCAGCTGGCTATCCACCTGACTTAACTAACTACCTACCTAGCTAGCCAGCTGGGAAGCCAAATGAATTAACGAGCTCACTTAACTAGCTATCCCACTTGCTAGCCAGCTGACTTTACTAGCTTGTTACCTTGATAGCCAACTTGCTACCAGCTGGCTGAACTAGTTGACTTAACCTGCTAGCCAGCTCGCTAGCCAGCTGATTTAATTAAATGACTTAATTAGTGAGCCAGCTGGCTAGGCAGCTGACTTTACTAGTTCTCTACCTAGCTAGCTAGCTGACTAGCCAGCTGAATTAACTAGCTAACTTATTTAGCTG
>NW_006997438.1:0-358 GCF_000164805.1 Carlito syrichta | reverse complement strand
CCTCCCATGAACGACAGGTGGAAAAGTTCCTCTTCCTCTCCCATCCCTGAGTGTGACTCCTCACAATGGGTGGCAGGGGTGCTGGTGGTTCCAGAGGTGGTGACTATTAATATTTGGAGTCAGAATCCTGCTCTGTCGTCCAGAGCAGAGTGCAGGGGCACACTCACAGCCACCGTGGACTCCACTTGCCAGGCTCAGGTGATCCTCCCGCCTTGGCTCCCTGAGTGGCTGGAACCACAGGCCTGTGCTATCACGCCTGGTTAATTTTGAATTTATTTTTGATGGCCAAGACAAGGTTTCACCCAGTGTCCTGAGCTGGTCTCAGACATGCAGGCCGTCCACTTGCTTTGGCATCTGA
>NW_006997437.1:0-374 GCF_000164805.1 Carlito syrichta | reverse complement strand
TCACCCCGCCTGCCGGACCCAGTGTCCAGGGACCTGAATCGGTGGGGGACCGAGGAGAAGCAACCACTCTCACGGGCCAGGTTTGCCACAGCAGGAGGACGGTAGAGCCCCCAGTTCAAGAAACCCAACTGAACCCTCCCGACCATGGTCTGTACTGGGCACTGTGTCTATGCCCAGCCAGACTCAGAACTGCACCACAATGACAGCGAGGTCACACCACAGACTCAGGCTTCTGTGCTCCAGATGCTGCCTTCAGGGACAGCTGTTGAGACCCAAATGCTAGGATTTTATGAGTCTATTTTTTTTTTTTAATTTAGGGGCCTGATTGGCATGCTAACTCTTCAATCAATCAATCAAGAAAATACAATTTTTAC
>NW_006997436.1:0-3847 GCF_000164805.1 Carlito syrichta | reverse complement strand
TTAAATCTAAAACTGTCTCCTGAGCCCTGTGGTCTACTTATGCCCCTATACCCACAGGGAGAAAGGAATCATGACTATAACTTGAATAATCAAGCCTGCTCATTATGAGTAGGTAACATGGGTGTGACCTAATGGTGACAGGAAGAAATATGCCAGGCACTCATGGTCTACTGGGTCACGTTTTAAATGTTATTAATATATTTTTTTTAATTTTAAAATTTAAAAAATGGGGTGTAATTCAGGATTAGGTATATAAATGTTCATTTTGCAGCTACCATTGTTGACCATCATCTTTTTCCTCCTGTGCTGCCCACCAAAAGAGGACTGGATTTAAAAAAAAAAAAGTGGTACATATACACAATGGAATATTATGTAGTTATAAAGAACAAAATCATGAACTTTGGAGCAACCTGGATGGATTTAGAGCCTATAATACTGAGTGATCTTTCACAGAAACAAAGAACTGAGTATCACATATTCTCACTCATAAGCGGAGCTTGAACAACGATTGTAATACTATAAGAAAAGGATTGACAGTAGTGGGAAACTGCGGGGGAGTAGGTGGTAGGGAGATGTGATTGGTTGTAGTGGTAATATGCCTGGGGAAGGGCGGGCACACCTCATCAACAAGGGTACCTGCACAATGAATATTTGTATACCTAACCTTGAATTGTGCCCCACATCTTTAAAATAAAAAAGTTAAAAGTTAAAAAAAAGAAAAGAAAAATTGTTTTTGTTTTTGTTTTTGAGTTGGAGTCTCACTCTGTTGCCCAGACTGAAGTGCAGTGGCTGCTCCTGGCCACTGCAGCCTCAACCTGCTGGGCTCCGGTGATCCTTCGGCCTCAGCCTTCCAAGTAGCCAGAACTGCAGACATGCGCTACCACGCCCAGCTAGTTTTTGATTTATTGTAGAGATGAGGTCTTGCCAAGTTGCCCAGGCAGGTCACGAACCCGTGAGCTCAGGCAATCCACTCACCTCAGCCTCCCAAAGGCACAGGATTACAGGCTGAGCCACCGAGCCCGGCAAGAAAAATTTTTTTATACCAAAGTTATTATTTGTTAAAATTAATCCCAGCAATAATGACAAAATATTAAATGTTTGCTGAAATGGACTTTTAAGAAGTAAATAGATATGATATAAAGTTCTTTGCAACATGGATACATATTTTTCCTGTTTTAAGAATAATACATTGCATAATAAAAATATTTTAAATGAAAATATTCAGAAATAAAAAGTAACAAAAATAGAAAATATTTTATTTTGAAAAATTGAACTTGGGGCATGGGACAAGAAGTATGTTAGAAAATTTATACTCAAAGAGGAACAGTATACTTGACCCTGGATATTTGCCTTATGGCATCTCCTCTAGACTGATGCTTTATCTGAACCTGCCTTCATGAGTTCATAAAGTGAGGTTTATATACCAGTTATACATTTTGTTTGCATACTTTCCTGATGAATTGAGGTGATTGAGGTCAGGCTGAATTCTGGTGGGTCATTCCCTGTCATTAAAGTTAGCAACTGAGATAAAAACTATACTCAATGTCAAATGTAAAGTCTTAACGTTTTAAATTTCCTTCATTGGAATTTAACACTTCTATGAGCTTTCAGAGCAGCTGACTTCAGTCCTGATCTGCTCCTTAGGAGACTGAATGGGTGCTTGACTTCACAATTCTTCATAAATTTACCAACCCAGTTTAATGCCAGGTAATCACTCCACAATCAGTTTTTACATATATATGGTTTGTTCAAAGGAGTTATTCTGAAAACACTTAAAACTTAATTAGTTTAATGGTGAGTAGTCACTAAATTAAGCCAACAGTCAACTAGGAGTACAAAAACTTACTTCAAATTTCTAACATGGTAATTTTTCTCTAAAGCAGTTGTTCCCAATCTTTTTGGCATCAAAGACTGGTTTTGTAGAAGGCAATTTTTTCACAGATTGGAGGAGTGGAGGTGAGTTGGGGATGTGCAGTCAAACCTCACAGCTAATGTTAATCTAGATTTGCAAGCACTCCCCAGCATCACCACCTCAGCTTTACCTCAGATCATCAGGCATTATATTCTTATAAGTAGCATGCAGCCAAGATCCCTAGCATGTGCAGTTCACAATAGGGTTAGAAGTCCTATGAAAATCTAATGCTACTGATGATCTGTCAGAATGTTGAGCTCAAGCAGTAATGAAAGCAATGGGGAGAAGCTGTAAATACAGATGAAGCTTCACTTGCCCACTTGCCATTTACCTCATGCTGTGCAACCCAGTTTTTAACAGTCCACAGACCAGTACCAGTTTGTGAACCAGGGAATTGGGGACCCTGCTCTAAAGAGAAGTCTCAGAACAAAGTAACACTTCCACACTGCTGATGGGAATGCAAACTAGCAAAATCTCTTTGGAAGACAGTGTGGCGATTTCTGAAAGAACTAGAAATTAACCTTCCATATAATCCAGCAATTCCTCTATTGAGAATAGGGGAACTGAAATCATTCTGCAAAAAAGATACCTGCACACGTATGTTTGTTGCAATTCTAGTCACAATAGCAAAAACATGGAATCAACCATGCTGCCCATCAAAGCTAGACTAGATTTTAAAAATGTGGTACATATACACAATGGAATATTATGCAACCATAAAGAAGGACAAAGATATGGACCTCCCAACAACTTGGATATATTTAGAGTTAATCATACTCAGTGATCTATCACAGAAACAAAGAACAGATACCATATGTTCTTAGTCATCAATGGATCTTGAACAATTATCATACTACTATAAGAAAGGGATTAGCAGTAGTGGGAAACTGGCAGGGGAGGGGGATGGGATTGGCAGTTGAGGGAAACTGCTAGGGGAGTGAGCAGCACACCTCATCAACAAGGATACCTGCATAATCAACATTTGTATACCTAACCATGAATTGTCCCCACATCTTTAAAAAATAAGCAAATAAATAAATAAAAAACAAATAAATAAATAAGAGAAGTCTCTGGAATACAATTGTGAACCAGACAGTTTACATTAATTATTTATCTTACACAATCATGTCAGAAACTCATCACTATATTTATGAACTAATTGTAAAAAAAAAAAAAAGTAACTTTGTCCTTCAAGTATTTTGGCATTTTAAGAAGAAACACTGTAAATAAACCACAAAAAGTCAAGGACCCAAAGAAAAAAATAACATTTTGGGCACCATGTCAGATTCCAGAGGAAAGTTATTTGGAGTGAAAGTTTTTCTGGTTACCTTCAAATCACACCATGGGCTAATCTATTGTTTATTCATAAACCAGGCCAGAATAAAGTTTGACAGAAAACATTATTATAACATTTTTCATAATATCTGCCAATGTCTTGTTGATTTTTCTAGTCTATTTTGTCACCAGTCAAAACACAGCAATGAATAAATCAATTCTTTGGACAGTATACATATTCTTGGCCTATGATAAACCATCCTGAATAGTGGATGGTTCCTGTAAACATACAGGGTGTATCTGTTTATATTATACCATTTGTTTATCTATAGAAATCAGGAAAACTCTGTTTAGAAGTTTTTCTAACATACGTTAGATTTGTGATCTTGGCTATTTTAACAATTTAGTCTTTGATGTCATCTCTAATATGACAGTGGTTGAATTGGCTCAGAGTTGGCAAAAATAAAGTATAAAATTCCCAAAACACTGCTCACCAATCACCTATGGAAGACAGATAAAATTACGTGAAATGTGATCTTTCTTGCCTTAAACTTGGAATATTTGTCCAAAATTGTACTACATAACCATTGTATGACATTTGGGATTAGGACAGAAGACAAACCCTTTTTACAATCTCAATATAGAGATAGTCACAGTATT
>NW_006997435.1:0-304 GCF_000164805.1 Carlito syrichta | reverse complement strand
GTGCTATCTCCTATTTGGTGCCCTAGTGATTGGCCCTCCTTTGTGACTTGTGACTCATTGTGTGATATGACACTGTAATAGATATGTGTCTCCTCTGTTATACGTACCCCAATTACTAGCCCTTCCATGTGATGGGTACCACATTGAATTTTCCTCCTCTGTGTCAGCTGCCTCAGTTATTGGGCCTCTTCTGTGATCAGAGCCCCAGTAACTACGTTCTCCTAATGGGTGTCCTTGTGCCTGAATATCCTCTGTGATTTGTGCCTCCATGACTAATCTTCCACTATGTGTGATCCAGTGACTG
>NW_006997434.1:0-300 GCF_000164805.1 Carlito syrichta | reverse complement strand
TTCTTATGACAGAGTCAATTTCCTGGATTATTATTGGTCTATTTAGTGTCTCAATGTCTTTTGTTTCACCTTGGGAGGTCATGTGATGTCAGAAATTCCATTTCATTAGGTTATCAAGTTTGTTTCCATACAGGTGTTCATAGTAGTCTCTGATAATCTTTTGTGTTTCTTAGGAGTCAGCTGTGATTTGATTTTTTGCATTTATGATTGTGTTTATTTGAGCTTTTCCTCTCTTTTTCTTGGTTATTCTGACTAGGGGTCCATCAATCGTGTTTATTCTTTCAAAGAATCAGCTTTTTG
>NW_006997433.1:0-305 GCF_000164805.1 Carlito syrichta | reverse complement strand
CTAGTATGTTATTATTGGCTATTTCATAAAGCTAGAAAGCACTGACTGGTAGATTTTATAAATATATATATATGAAATTATATATATAATCTGACAATCATAGTTTTTATTATATAAATGAACTACATGTTACATAGTATATTTATAATTAAACTGGATATAATTAATTCAATTACTTAATGCAATAGATTTTCTTTTTTTGAGCCAAGGTCTTGCTCTGTTGCCTAGTCGGTAGTGCAGTGGTCTTATCATAGCTTACTGCAGTCTTGAACTTTTGGGCTCAAGTAATCATCCTGCCTCAGTCT
>NW_006997432.1:0-305 GCF_000164805.1 Carlito syrichta | reverse complement strand
TCACTGGGACATCCATTACAGAGTTGAACCTGTCATTGGGCAAAAATCACAGGGAAGGGGCAATCATTAAGAGCCCTTAACAGAGGAAGGTCATTCACCCGGACAGGTAACCAATAGAAGAGCAAGTCACTAGGCACCCATCACTAACGAGGGTCAGTCTCTGGGACACTCAAGAGGAAGGCATTCACCGGAGAACATATGATAGAAGGGGGCTAGATTTTATGGCACCCATTATAAAGAAGAGCTATTAATGGGTGCACTGATTATAAAAGAGAACCAATCCCTTGGACACCAAACAAGGGAAG
>NW_006997431.1:0-426 GCF_000164805.1 Carlito syrichta | reverse complement strand
TAGGTTGCCTTTTTGCTATGTTGATTTTTACTTTTGCTGTGCAGAAGCTTTTTAGTTTAAGCTTCACTTATTTTTGTTTTTCCTGCATTTTCTTTTGGTATTTTAGCCATGCATTTTTTGCCTAGAATGTCCAGAAAAGTTTTTCCTAGGTTATTCTAGAATTTTTATGCTTTCAAGCCTGACATTTAATCCATCTTGAGTTAATTTTTCTATATGATGAGTAATAGGGATAAAGTTTCATTTTTCTGAATTGAGCTATTCAATTTTTCTAGCAACATGTTTTGATAAGATGTCCTTTCCCCAGTGTATGTTTTGTTTGCTTCGTCAAAGATCAATCAGTTTTAGGTATTTTGGTTTTTTTCTATATTCTCTATTCAGTTTCATTGGTCCATGTGTCTGTTCTTGTACTAGAACCATGCAATTTTG
>NW_006997430.1:0-313 GCF_000164805.1 Carlito syrichta | reverse complement strand
TTTCTCACTGTGTCCTGTCTAGAAGATGCTCCACTGATGGGTTCTTTTTATTTCAGTGACTTAATTTTTCATTTTTAAGATTTCTGACTAGCTTTACACTTTCGACCAGTGCTGTTTGGTTACATATCTGTACATCCTCATTTTCTTATTCCTTGTTTTTGTGATGGTTCTTTTACTTTCATTTATGTTTTTGAAAAACCTCAAGATACTTTACAGGTGTTGACAGGTTGCACTAAATAAATTGCTGCTGAGGTGAATTTTTGTTCCAATTAATGTAACAGTGGCTTGCTTCTTAGTGTTAGATTTCTTCATG
>NW_006997429.1:0-316 GCF_000164805.1 Carlito syrichta | reverse complement strand
TGTAATAGGTATCCCACTTAATAATGGGTATCTTCCATAATGAGTGCCCCATTAACTGGGTTTCCTCTGTGATAGGTATCTCAGTGACTATCTTTTCTGTGAAATGTGTCCCAAAATAGACTGGTCCTCTTCTGTGATGGGTGTCTCAGTGAATATGTGTCCACAGTGATTGCTGATCTCTGAGAAGCCTTCCCCCTCTATGTGTGCCCCAGTGACCTGGCCATTTTGTTGATAGGTGCCCCAGAGACTGGTCCTTCTAAATAATGGGTTTCCAAGTAACTAGCCCTCCTCTGTGATGGATGTCGCAGTAACTGGG
>NW_006997428.1:0-317 GCF_000164805.1 Carlito syrichta | reverse complement strand
CAGGATAGCTTACTCACATAGCTAGCTGACTTCACTATTGGCTAACGAGATAACTAGCTGGTTTAATGAGTTGGTTAATGAGTTAGGTAACTGTTTTAACTAGTGGGCAAATGAGTTAACTAGCTGAATTAACTAGTTGATTAATGAGTTATCTAGGTGCCATAACATGTTGGCTGATTAGTTGGCCGAATATTTAGCTGGTTTAACACGTTAGGTGACTACTGGGCTAACATTTTAGCTGCCTTAACAAGTTGGCTGAGTAGTCGGCTGACGAGTTGTGCCACTTGTTAGCTCAGTTAACTAATTGGCTGGCATGT
>NW_006997427.1:0-403 GCF_000164805.1 Carlito syrichta | reverse complement strand
ACTACCTAGCTACCAAGCTATACAGCTGGCTTAACTAGTTGACTTAACCAGCTAGCCATTAGGTTATGCCGCTGACTCAATTAACTGACAGTTCTAGCTAACCAGCTGTCTAACCAGCTGACTTAACTAGTCTCTAGCTAGCTAGAATCTGACATAACTAGCTGACTTAATTAGCTAGCCAGCTGGCTAGTGAACTGCCTTAACTTGCTTGCTAACTAGTAGACTGCTGGCTAGCCAGCTGACTTATCTATCGGATTTAACTAGCTGGCCTGCTTGCTATCCAGCTGAATTACCTAACTTGCTACATAGCTAGCCAGCTGGCTAGCCAGCCGAATTAACTAGGTGACTTAACTAGCTAGCGAGCTGGCTAGCCAGCTGACTTAACTAGCAAGCTACCTAGCTA
>NW_006997426.1:0-346 GCF_000164805.1 Carlito syrichta | reverse complement strand
TAGGTCACCAGGAAATATCTTTGCGTCTTGCTGAGAATGAAGCATGAATTTCAGTAATGGCAGTCCTCATATACAGAACACTACATGACTTGTTACCACGCAAGAATAAGGAATCTTGCTTACACTAGTCCTCCATCCCAAAAACCTACAGTGCATCTTGCTGAGAGTTAACCAACTTTCAGGTTTTGGGAATCAGAATCTGGATAATGGCAGTCCTCATATACAGGAAACTGCACTGTGTATTTCTAAAGGAGAAGAAGGAATCATGTTTACACGTGTCCTCCATCCCCAAAAAATCTTCAGGGTGTCTTGCTAAGGGCTAAACACAAATTTGGGTTTTTGAAGC
>NW_006997425.1:2048-4353 GCF_000164805.1 Carlito syrichta | reverse complement strand
TGAGCCTGGAGAGGTGGACCAGGGTCTTGATGACAAGGAGAAGAAGCCTAGATTAGTAGTCAAGGGCGTTGGTGAGAAGGAGGAGGAGCCTGGAAACGCTATCCAGAGTCTTGATAACAAGGTGGAGGAGCCTGAGAGGTAGCCAAGGGTGTTGATGACAAGAAAGAGGAGCCTGGAGAAGTGGACTGGAGTCTTGATGATAAGGAGGAATAGTCTGTGGAGGTAGCCAAGGGCATTGGTGAGAAGGAGGAGGAGCCTGAAGAAGCAGTCAAGGGTGTTGATGATAAGGAGGAGGAGCCTGGAGAGGTGGCCAAAGGCTTTGAAAACAAGGAGGAGGAGCCTGGAGAATTGGTCAAGGGTGTTAATTACAAGGACAGGGAGACTGGAGAGGAGGACATGTGCATTGATGACCAGAAGGAGGAGACTGGAGAGAAGGACAAGTGTTTTGATGATGAGGAGGAGGACCTGGATTGATGGCCGAGGGTGTTGAAGTCAAGGAGGATGCTGCTGGAGAGGCAACCAAGGACGTTAATGACAAGGAGAGGGAGCCTGGAGAGTCAGTCGAGGGTGTTGATGATAATGAGGGGGAGACTGGAGAGGTGGGTGAGGGCATGGTTGACAAGAAAGAGGACCCTGAAGAGGCAGCCGGTGGCATTGATATCAAGCAGGAGGGGACTGGAGTGGTGGCCGAGGGCATTGATCACAAGCAGCAGGAGCCTGGAGAGCAGGAGAAGGGCATTGATGACCAGGAGGAAGAGCCTGGAGAGGAGGATAAGGGTATTGATGACAAGGAGGAGAAGGCTGGAGAGGCTAACAGAGGTGTTTATGACAAGGAGGTTGAGCCTGGAGAGATGGCCTAGGGTGTTGATGACAAGGGGGAGGAGACTGGAGAGAAGGACAAGGGCATTGATGACAAGGAGGAGGAGGCTGCAGAGCACGTCAAAGGTGTTGATGACAAGGAGGAGGTGCTTGGAGAGGGGGACAAGAGTCTTGATGACAAGGAAGGGGAGCCTGGAGATGTAGCCAAGTGTGTTGATGACAAAAAGGAGCCTGAAGAGGTGGACCGGGTTCTTGATGACAAGGAGGAGAAGCCTGGAGAGGTTGTCAAGGGCATTGGTGAGAAGAAGGAGGAGCCTGGAAAGGCTAACCAGAGTCTTGAAGACAAGGAGGAGTTACCTGGAGAGGTAGCCAAGGGTGTTGATGACAAGAAGGAGGAGCCTGTAGTGGTGAACCGGGATCTTGATGACAAGGACGAGAAGTCTGAAGAGGTAGCCAAGGGCATTGGTTAGAAATTGGAGGAGCCTGGAGAGGAGGCCTACAGCATTGATGAGAAGGAGGTGGAGCCTGATGAGTCAGCCACGGATGTTAATGACATGGAGGAGGATCCTCTAGAGGCAGGCAAGGGCATTGATGACAAGCAGGAGGAGCCTGGATAGGCAGCCAAGGGCATTGATGACAAGAAGGAGGAGCCTGGAGAGGTGAACCAGTGTCTTGGTGACAAAGTGGGGGAGCCTGGAGAGGTTGCCAAGGGCATTGAAAACAAGGAGGAGGAGCCTTGAGAGGCAGACAAGGGTCTTGATGACAAGAAGGAGGGGCGTAGATAGGGGGTTTATTGCGTTGATGAGATGGAGGGGGTGCATGGAGTGGCAGAAGATGGTGTAGATGACAAGAAGGAGGAACCTGGAGAGGTGAACTGGTGTCTTGATTACAAGAAGTTGGAGCCCGGAGACTTGGGGGAGGGTGTTGATGAGAAGGCGGGGGAGGCTGGAGAGGTGGTCAAAGATGTTGATGACAAGGAAGAGGAGCTTGGAAAAGCAAACAAGGACGTGGATGACAAGGAGGTGTAGACTGGAGAGGCAGCCAGGGACATTTATGACAAGGAGGAGGAGGCTGGAGAGGCTAACAAGGGCATTGATGACAAGGTGGTTGAGCCTGGAGAGATGGCCTCACGCATTGATGACAAGGAGAAGGAGACTGGAGAGGAGAACAAGGGCATTGATGATAAGGAAGAGGAGCTTGGTGATTTAGTCAAAATGAGCCTGGAGAGGTGGACCGGGGTCTTGATGACAAGGAGGAGAAGCCTGGAGTGGTAGTCAAGGGCGTTGGTGAGAAGGAGGAGGAGCCTGGAAACGCTATCCAGAGTCTTGATGACAAGGAGGAGGAGCCTGAGAGGTAGCCAAGCGTGTTGATGACAAGAAGGAGGAGCCTGGAGAGGTGGACCAGGGTGTTGATGACAAGGAGGAAAAGTCTGGGGAGGTAGCCAAGGGAATTGATGAGAAGGAGGAGGAGCCCTGAGAAGCAGTCA
>NW_006997425.1:0-321 GCF_000164805.1 Carlito syrichta | reverse complement strand
GAGCCAGGAGAGGAGGACATGGGTGTTGATGACAAGGAGGAGGAGCCGGGAGAAGATCACAAAGATGTGGATGACAATGAGAAGGAGAAACAAGGAGAGGAAGACAAGGATGAGGGCAAGGAGACTCCTCAGTCTAGGCTGATCACCCCAGAGAACATGGACTGCAAAGAGGCTGTGGTGAGCCATAACCCCTGCCTTTCTCTGGGGCCCCCTGGACACCCTAATTCTCTTGCCTTTTCTGTCCTCTGATTTTTCTCAAGTCCCAACCCCCTTCCCAGAGCCAGCGTCAGACACCACTGCACCTGTGAGCAACATGTGCCC
>NW_006997424.1:0-349 GCF_000164805.1 Carlito syrichta | reverse complement strand
TAACTAGGAAAGAAGCTATCTAGCTGTCTTGCTAGCTGATTTAACTAGCTAGCTAACTGGCTAGTTAGCTGGCTAACTCACTTAACTATCTGGCTGAGTAGATAGCTGACTAGCTAGCTGACTTAACTAGCTAACTGGTCAGCTAGCTGTCTTAACTAGCTGACTAACTAGTTGGCTGGCTAGTTGGCTAACCAGCTGACATAACTACCACCCTACCTGTTTGACTAGACGTATAGACAGCAGGATTAACTAGCTAGCTACCTGGCTGGTTAGCTGGCTAGGCAGCTGGCTAGCTAGCTAGTGGGTTGGCCACCTGGCTAGCCAGCCTGCTTAAATAGCAAGCTATCTG
>NW_006997423.1:0-473 GCF_000164805.1 Carlito syrichta | reverse complement strand
TATTTAATTTTATCTTTTTTAAAAACAGGGTTTTGCTATGAGTCCCAGGCTGGTCTCAATCTCTTGGCCTCAAGCAAGCCTACCACCTCAGCCTCCTAAAGTATAGGGTTGAAAAATAGGAACCACTATGTCTGGCTAATTATATTTTATTATTTTATTTTATTTATTTTACTTTACTTTACTATTTTTTTTAGAGACAGTGTTTTGTTATGACTACTCAGCTTATCTCAAACTCCTGGTCTCAAGCGATCTTCCTGCCTCAGCCTCCTAAAGTACAGGGATGAGAGACAGGAACCACTATGTCTGACTAATGATATTTTATTTTTTATTTTATTTTATTTTACTTTACTTTTTACTTTAATGTATTATATTTTTCATTTGGTAGACACAGGTTTTTTGAATGAAGTCCAGGCTAGTCTTAAACTCCTGTCCTTAGTGATCCTCATGCCTGGGCTTTCTAATATACTGTGATG
>NW_006997422.1:0-328 GCF_000164805.1 Carlito syrichta | reverse complement strand
TTTGATTTTGTTGTTGGTTTTTGCTCTTTTTTCTTCTGGGATTTTTTATAATCTTTTTTTATAATCTAAGGGTTGTGTCAATATATGTGTGAGGGTTAAACCTGAATCTTCCCCTTTTTCTCTCTTTTTTCTTATTCTCCCCACTTCTGTTTTTCTTCTCTATTCACTTTGTACTAGGCATATGTGTGTGTGAAGGTGGGTTTAGTTTTCTTGGGGTTATTCTCTTGTTGAGGTTTGTTTTATCTTGCTTTGTTGTCATTGCAGATTTTTTTGTAGTGTGGGTTGGTTTCTACTTTGCATCATCATATAGAGTGGTGATGGGAAGTGG
>NW_006997421.1:0-329 GCF_000164805.1 Carlito syrichta | reverse complement strand
TGTTTGTTTCTTGTAAAGATGAGGTCTCGCCAAGGTTCTGGGCTGGTCTCGTACCCAGGAGCTAAGACCATGCTCTCCTCTGGGCTTCCCAAAACGTTGGGTTGACAGGCGTGAGCCCCCACACCCAACCTTAATATCCCTCTCGAGATCCCACTGAGTCCCGCTCCATTCCAACGACCCAGGAACCTGAAGTGGGCAGCCGGAGTCACCCCCTGAGACTGCCTCGAGGGAGCACCTGGCACATGGATGTGTCTCTGCTGGGGTGCCCACCCTTCCACAGGCCTCGTTCCCCAGGATGAACCTGCTCTCTCCACCCAGGGCCCACCCTG
>NW_006997420.1:0-329 GCF_000164805.1 Carlito syrichta | reverse complement strand
GGTGACTTTACTAGTTGGCCAGCGAGTAAGTCGAATGGTAAGCTGACTTATCTAGTCGGATAGTGAGTGAGCTGATGGGTCAGCTGCCTTTCGTCAGCTGGTGAGGTGCCAACAGGTCAGAAGACTTAACTAGTCAGGCCGCAAGTGAGCTGACAGGTGAACAAACTTAATTAGTTCACTGGAGAGTGAGCCAAAAGGTGAGCTACCTTAACTAGTTAGCCAGCAAGCAAGCCAATTGGTGAGCCTACTTAACTAGTCAGCCGGAGAGTAAATTGACTAGTTAGCTGTCCTGTTGGCCTCTGAGCAAGTTGACAAGTTAGTTGACCTGT
>NW_006997419.1:0-330 GCF_000164805.1 Carlito syrichta | reverse complement strand
GTTACTACTTGTTAGCTGAGTTGATGTTTTCACATCCTTCAGATACCCTGTGGCTTTCCTCTGCTTTCTCCTGTCCGAATATGATACTACATTTTAGCTATGATTGGTTTGTCCCTACTCATGGTACTCATGGTATGGATGTCTTGTCACCTCAATTTGTTGCCGATCTATCTTTACGTTAAATTTTCATATCTTAATTTCTCCATGTGTTTGAATGGGAGGATTTGAAAAGATTCATAAAATATTCTACCACCACCACCATCATCTTCCCAGAATATAGAACTTAATATTTTACTTATATTTCCATCTTTATGTATATTTTGCCATTTT
>NW_006997418.1:0-422 GCF_000164805.1 Carlito syrichta | reverse complement strand
ACTGACGTTTCCTCTCCTCAACCCCAGTTCTCAGACCCCCATTCCTCCACAAAGCATTCCCTACTCTGAATTTCCTTTATATTTTATGTTTTGACCCCAACTGAAACAAAAATAGTTAATTTTACTTGTCTCTAAATTTTCTAAAAAGCAGGTATATGTATACTGTATTATTCATTTATGACTTGCCTATTTTCAAACATCATTCCTAGGATTCATCCATGTTGATACATTTTTTCTTTAGTCCACTCAGTTTCACTACTCTGTAATGTTGTGTTAATATAGTACTTTTCTATAGCATAAATGGAAATTGGGATTGAGTTCTTAGCAGTTATGAACGATGACTTTATTTTATTTTATTTATATTTATTTTATTTTTTTGAGCTGGAGTCTCACTCTGTTGCCCAGACTGGAGTGCAGTGGCA
>NW_006997417.1:0-336 GCF_000164805.1 Carlito syrichta | reverse complement strand
TATAATGGGTGCTCCAGTGACAGAGTCTCTTCTGTGATTGGTACCTCAATGACTGGCCATCCTCTATGATGGGGATCACAGTGACTATCCCTCTTCTAAGATGGGTGTCCTATGAACTAGGCCTCCTGAAAAATGGGTGCATCCGTGACTAATCTTCCTCTGTGATGGACACCCAATGTTTTGGATCTCCTCCATAATAGGTGCCTCGGTGACCAGCCCTCCTTTATATTGGGCATCTCAGTGACTGGGAACTTCCATAGTAACTGCTCTATTGACTGATTTTCCCACTTCCAAATTGGATAAAAACAGTGATTAACTCTCCTCTGTCTTGGGTGT
>NW_006997416.1:0-337 GCF_000164805.1 Carlito syrichta | reverse complement strand
TTGATTATTGGTGCCTTATAGTAAAGTTTGAAGTCTGGAAGTATGATACCTCCTGCTTTGCTGAAATACACATTCAACAAGAGAGAAACTTTCAATAACGTCCTGCGTACACACACATGATGGTACTGCAGTGGAATGGCAAGTGGGTGTGAACTGCTGTGGCTGGGACTGCCTTCACTGTACATTAAAGATGGGGCTGGTCTAGGCTGCAAAGCTTGTTTTGAAGTGGAAGACTTAAGTTCAAGGGGAAAAGGGGAAGTGAGCACAGAATTGTTTTATCCATCTCTCTATTTCTATCATCTTCCCTGCCTGGAAACTCAGGGCAGAGGCCCTCTCT
>NW_006997415.1:0-337 GCF_000164805.1 Carlito syrichta | reverse complement strand
TCTAGTCAACCAGGTAGCTAGCAAGTTAAGTCAGGTAGCTAGCCAGCTAGCCTGCCAACTAGCTAGTCAGCTAGTTAGGTAGTTAGACAGTAAGCTAATTAATTCAGCTAGCTAGTCCGTTAATTCAGCTAGATAGTTAATTCAGCTAGCTAGTCAGCTTGCTAGACATCTAGTTATTTAAGTCAGCTAGCTAATCATCTAGCTAGTAATTTAGATAGTTAAATCAGCTAGCTAGTTAACTAGCCAGTTAGCTAGCTAGTTAAGTCAGCTCACTAAGCAGCTGGTTAGCTACGTAGCTAAGTAGTTAAGTTGGCTGGCAAGCCAAGGGGATACTTAG
>NW_006997414.1:0-338 GCF_000164805.1 Carlito syrichta | reverse complement strand
TTCAGCTGGCTAGTCACCTGGCTAGGGAGGTAGCTAGCTAATTAAGTCAGCTGGCTTACCTGCTGGCTAGCTAGGTAAGGTAGCGAGTTAAGTGAGCTTTTTAACTGGCTGTATAGCTAGGTGGCTAGCTAGGTAAGCCAGATGGCGAGCCGGATGGCTATCTAGTTAATTCAGCTGGTTAAGTCAGCTGTTTAGCCGGTTAGCTAGCTAGGTGTCTGGCAAGTTAAGCCAGCAGATTAGCAGGCTGGTCAGGCAGTTGGCCAGCTAGTTAAACCGGCTGGCTAGCCGGCTGACCAGCAGGGTGACTGGCTAGGTAAGCCGGCTTTCTATCCAACTGT
>NW_006997413.1:0-338 GCF_000164805.1 Carlito syrichta | reverse complement strand
TTCCCAGGTTGTTCTTGAACCCCTGAGCTCAAGCAATCCTCCTGCTTCAGCCTCCCAAGTACTGAGATTATAGGTGTGAACCACTCTGCCTGACTTCAATTATCTTTTAATTTTATTAAATTTAAAACTTCCTCTTTCTCCCTCCCTTCTTTCCTTCTTTTGTTTCCCTCCTTCCTTCTTCCCTTCCTTCCTCCCTCTCTCCCTCCCTTTCTTCCTCCCTCTCTCCCTTCCTCCTTCCCTCTCTTCTCTTCGTTCTTCTTTCTCCCTTTCTCTTCCCTCTCTCTCCTTCTTCCCTTCTCACTTTCTCTTGACACGGGGCACCTGATTGAGAATCACAT
>NW_006997412.1:0-439 GCF_000164805.1 Carlito syrichta | reverse complement strand
TGGACCCAATCCTGTTATTCTGACAAATGTTTTGCTTTCCTTTTGGGTGATACGGTAAGCGAATATTCTTCATAAATTTATAGTTGATCAACTCACTGACCTGACGCAATTCCCAGAGTGAAGTTCTCAAGCAGATGGACTAGCTTGCATTTCTAGGATGACGCTTAGCATACGGTGCTGTAGAAGTGCCTCCTCCCTTATGTTGACCTGGCCCAAAACCAAAAAAATCACAGAAAGGAAAATGTCTCAAACATGTCTAAGAAGATTGAAGGATGATTTCCTAGGACAATGTTATCTAACCACATTCAATTTCTACTAAGATACCTCTGGCCATTCTCCCTCGCAAATCAGCTGTGTACCCAGAATATCAATGTTCCACCATCTTCTAAGATCATGGAAAATAATTCAGATACCAGCTTGTTTTTGAAGCACATTAACC
>NW_006997411.1:0-784 GCF_000164805.1 Carlito syrichta | reverse complement strand
TATGGAGAAGGGCTAGTCAGCTAACACCCCATTATATAGCATACCTGGTCACTGGGGAAACGACTACAGAGTTAAAATAGTCACTATGAAGTCAATCACAGAGGAGGATCAGTCACTGGGGGATTTTTCACAATGGAGGGACAGTCACTGGGACACACATCACAGAAGAGATTCAGTCACTTAGTCAACAAGCACAGAGAAGGTGTTGTCATGGGGCAAAAATCACAGAGGAAGGCCAGTCACTGGAATGGCAATCAAATAATTGGGCAAGTCACTGGATCACTCATCACAGAGGAGGGTCAGGCAATGGGTCACCTAATAGGAGGAGAATGAGTCACTGGAGCACCCATTACAGAAGAGGACCAGTTTCTTGGGTACCCATCACAAAAGAGTGAGTTATTAGTATATTCATCACGGAGGAGGACTAGTAACTGGGGCAACAATTCCAGAGGAGGTACCAGTCATCAGAGCATGCATTAAAAGGAGGTCCAGATTCAGGGAAAGATGGCTGCCAAGCCAGTTGGACAATGTGAGTTCCCATGTGAGTGACTTAGTGTATGGAAAATTTTGTTTATGTGTGGTGAACGAGTGGGCTTGTGAGTGACTGAGTGAGGGCTATGGAGCTAGTGGCCAGGGATCTCCTGGTGCAGTGGCTGGTGCCACAGTTGTTGGGCTCTGACCCTAGCGATTCCTGGGATACAGAAGCTCTGCATCATTTTCTTTCTTTTTTTATATCAACAAACCTTCCCTGGGAAGAAAATGCTGGTAGAGACTAAGTGGAACT
>NW_006997410.1:468-6019 GCF_000164805.1 Carlito syrichta | reverse complement strand
TTTCCCTCACACTTTTTAACATGAGGTATTTTCAGAAACAGTCATGTCTATAAGATGTATGTGTATCTATCTTTTAAAGTATTTTTTAGTGTGACATGCTTCCTGTCACCCAGGGTGATATGCAGCCTCCAGTACCAGTCCTCTGCTGTGACACCACTGTTGCTGGGTTCTTTATCTTGAATCACCTCATGGCTAACCTGCCTACCTTTTTGAGTAATGTCACTTCAGGAAGGATATATTGGTAGTGTATTTATAAATCCTTGAAATCTGATAATATCCTTCAACTGTAAATCTCAACATTTTAACAATGTCTGGTGGTTTGAGGAACATAATAAATATTTGCTAAGTGAATGACTTGCCTGATTCCAAAGAGTTTTATTTCTGAAAATTCCATCTTCTTTTGGTTTTTAGTATTGGTGAACGAGAAATCTAGGGCTCACCTAACAATTATTTTTTCATGAGTAACCTGTTTTCTTTAACTAGATCTTTTTTTTTCTTGAGTTGGAGTCTCACTCTGTCGCCCAGACTGGAGTGCAGTGGCCACTCCCGGCCACCGCAGCCTCGACCTGCTGGGCTCCGGTGATCCTTCCACCTCAGCCTTCCAAGTAGCTGGAGTTACAGGCATGCGTTCCCATGCCCGGCTGATTTTTTGATTTATTGTAGAGATGAGGTCTCACTGCCCAGGCGGGTCTGGAACCTGCGGGCTCAGGCAATCCATGCACCTCAGCCTCCCAAAGGCACGGGATTACAGGCTGAGCCACCGAGCCCGGCTTTAACTGGATCTTAAGGGATTCTTTCTTTATTCATGATATATAGATTTTTTTACTCAGACTTGTCTGGGTGTTGGTCTCTATCCATTCCTTTTCCAAACCCTGTTTGGGACCTTTCTGCAGATGGCTTCACATTGGCTTCCTGCTCTGCTCTTACTCTAAAGCACCTTAAATAAGATGGTTGACATTCCCTTGGTTCTCACCACCTCACAGCTGAGTATTTGTAGTGGTGTCTCCTGGTACCCAAGCAGAAGGACTGGCTGCTGTGAATCCATACCTCCTGGAGCTTGAGAGGACAGGAGGGAACCAGCGTCCTGAGTGGCAGGAGAACTGTGCTTATGTTTCACTTTGCAGATGATTTTGCTGATATCACTGGCCTGGGTGAGCTCTCTATGCCCTAACAGATTCTGTTGGGTGCAGAGCTCTCATCCTATGTTACCTGTTGCTGTGCCACTTGCCACCCTCTTATGCTGCCCAGCTAGTCAGGAGACAGGACACTTTCTCAGATATTTCCCCTGTCCCAGCCACTTGGAGAATCCTAGACTTACCAAGTGCGCTGTTCCAAAAACTCCTTGTTAATCCTCTCACTCCTCAAATGAGGGTCTTAGCCTCCTCCACCTGCCCCCCAGGGAGGTTGGAGTGAGCTGGCACACGCCCTCCTCTCAGCGTGGCTCAGGGCACTACTTTAACAGACACTCCTCAATGCCTGGTACTGGTGCAGGTATCACCTGTTTTATTTGCAGTTGGTCATTTCACCCAGAACCTAGGAGACCAGCAAGAAATCACATGTGCTCACATGGCCGTCGAATTTAGAACTTGACATCCATCAAAATGCTTCAATTTTCTCCAGAATAAGGGATTTCTTATGATGAGCCATCGTGAGACTCAAGATACTTTTTTTGTTTGTTTGTTTCAAATTGGGTTCTTACTCTGTTGCCCAGGATGGAGTGCAGTGACTTGACCTCGGCTCACTATAGCCTCAAACACGATGACCTGGCTGGAAAACACTAAGGCTTCTTCCAACCTATAGCATTAACTCCTAATTTTTCATTAAATGGTCCTAAGAAAGTGAGGCATGTTATGCAAAACTTCCCAGTTAGCTTCCCTGCTATTCCAAGGCAAGGGCCTCTACAAAACAGAGTCAGAGCTGGTTTCTGGTTTTTCTTCCCAGTCACTCTAGTAGGGCTGAGCTGCAGAGGTCACAGAAATTCAGAGGATTGAGAATTGTTTTGTTTTTGTTTTTATGTGGAAGATGCGAAAAATAATTAAAAGGTAATGCTAGCTGTACCTGTAAGTATATAATGGTTTTATTTTATCTGCCAAGCTGCATTGTTGTAATTATTAGAGATGAAAAATGAGATCCTGCTATAGGCACATAGATATTGGTTGCATGACTTTGTTAGTGCCTGGATGGAGGCCTACAGCGGGGCACTAATCTAGTCATGGAATCATACTGATAACAGCCTAGAAAATCCTTGCTCTGGGTGAGAGCAGGGCACAGAAGACCCAGTATCCCACAGGCTTGTCCGATCTCACACTGGACTGACATCCACCTTCCATCTTGGGATGACTCCAGCTCAGTGCTCCAGGGAGAGTTTCACAAAAGGGCCTGTCTGCTGCTGTCCCTCCGGCATCGTCAGCCCCTTTGCTCCTGCAGCTGTGCTTACTTGGGTTCTCCCAGGGGTCCATGAATCATACCTGGTCCTGAGGAAGTGCAGAGGCGTCTGAGGGATCCTTGTTCCCAAAGTTCTCTTCGAATCAACCTAGTCCTGCTGATTGTTACGACCAGCAACCAGAAGGCTTTGCCCCAATGTGGATTCACTTGGGTCCACACCCCAGGCTGCTGGGTTGGTAACCAGCCTTGAAGACTACACTGAAGGGTTCAGACTTAACCTGGAATCTGGTGTCAGAATGGGAAGGACTCCCACCCCATCTTACAGATGAGAAAACAGAGCCACGTGGGCTCTTGTAGGAAGAACCATGGCCGCATATAGAAAGAATAAGAGCACAAGCTCCAGAAAATCACAGCCTGGCCAGTCTTAAGCAGCACCCTAGAATGGATGAACAAAGGGACTTTCTGATTAACCAGATGTGGGGCCCCCACAGCACCCCATGGCTGTGGCAGGAATCAGGGGTCCAAGTCCCCAGGACCCTGAGCATGAAGACCCTCGCCTAGAGTTCCAGAGACCCCTGCCCCAGTTGATCATTGCCATTTGAAGCCTCATGGAAGTGCTACTCTCAGAAGTCTTTTATTCAGAGTCAAGTTTAGAATTCGTTCTAAATCCCAAAGGAGATGCGCTGCCTTCAAACAGATTTGTTGCCGTGAGTCGTAAGCAGAGGGCAGTGTTTGTGTGCCTGTCTTCCATTTTGAGGCCCACCTATCTGCTCTCCCTCTATGCACCCACCCATGCATCATCCACCCCCCATCCACCTACTCATCCTTCCATTGGCCCATCCACTCATCCATTAATCCACCCACCCATCTATCCATCCACCTCCATCCATCCATCCATTCATCCATCCATTCATTCACCCACCCACCCATCTATTTTCCCTCTATCCCTCCATCCATCTATCTACCCACCCACACATCCACCCATTAATTCATCCATCCATCCACCCACTGATCTATCCCTCCATCTATTTATCATTCCATCTATCCATCCATCCACCCATCTATTTATCCTTCCATCCACCCATCCGTTATCCAACCATCCATCCACCCATGCATCCATAATCCATCCTTTACTAGTCTGTTATCCATCTGACCATTTCTCCATCCACCCAATTATCTCTTCACTAGCTCCGACCACTGATACCCTCTTGTATTTGTTCACCAGCATTAGCTTAGCACCTACTCCCTGCATAGCCCTATACTGAGCTCTGGGGATTCTGAGCTGACTAAACTATGCTCCTCACTCCCTGAGGGCTCTCAGTCTAGAAGGAGAATAGAGCAGCTGTGCAACTGGACACAGAGGACAATGGACCCGTGGAGGAGGGCTATCAAGGAGAGACTCAGGCAGAAGCAACCTTGGAGCCAGCCAAGGGAAGAGACCAGGGCATGCCCAGCAGAGAGGTGGGGGTGGTGGGCGCTTGGCAGAAGGGAGGGGCAGGACTGGTGTGTCCCCGTTCCCTCTCCTGTGGTGCATGGTGCCTGGCAAACAAAAGTTGTTGCTGAATGAGTGAAATGAGGAAGTGAATGAATGAAAGGATGAGTGAATAGGAAGAAGAGAAACCAGGGGCACCTTCTGTCTTCTGTTATTCCAGACACCAGCAGATATGCGGGACAGGTGCATCACAGCGGAGGTGTGTGGGTGTGTCATATCAGTACACCGAGCAGATGCATGTGCAGCCTGTCAATTCAGCGATGCCCTGTCTGGCTATAAAAGATGCTATCCATTTTCCTTGCTTTGTCTACCATTGCTGTCAGGCTGCCAGTCACTCAGAAGTCTTGGGGGAAGGAAGGAGGGTTCACAGACACATTGCAGGCTGTCATAGCTAATGGGCTGGACAGAGCAGAGGCTGACACCCTCATTTTATGATGGGAATCTGAGGACCCCAGGGTGGGGGGGAGGTGACAAAGGCAAAAACTTCCCATTGTATCCCCACCCTGCTGTTCTGATATCTCCTTAGGCCTTCTCTCCCCACCAGGCCCGGGGCCCTGAATCCTCAATGCTGACAAGTTCTGGTATACAGTAAGCACTCTCCGAGTGAAAGTGAACTTCCTCTCCATCCTTTCTCTGTCCCTTCAGCTGGAGAAACAGAGCAGTGGTTCCTGCTCAGCCACTGTTCCCATGATTTCCAGTCCCCAAGGAGCAGAGCTTAGCCACCTGCCCCTCCCCCTCCTGCTCCCAGATGATGCTCAGGGCTGGCAAGAGGATGTAAAAAATGTACACATTTTCTGGCCCACCTTACACAGATGGCTCCATCATAGAGGAAAGCCCCGGCCAGGATGAGAGAGAAGCAGAACAGAATATCAATGGAGCATTCTGTCCTTGTAGGGACAGGGAGGCAGGGAAGGGAGCAAGGGAGGCTGTGATGACACCCCTCCACAGAGCAAGGTGGAAGCAATTCAGGAATGCGTGGAGTACTCCTGAGGGCCTGGGGCACTCATTCTAGGCATTCAAAGCCTTGAGCAGTGGAAACATTTGAAATATGCGTGCTGTATTTCTGTTAAGAATTTAGGGTTTCAGCCAATCAAGACTGTGCATAAGCATGCTGTTGCCAAGAGGCCCAGCAAACCAGTTCACAGGACTGGAGTTGCCCAGCATGGGTGAATGGGCCTGTGTGTGGAATCCGATTAGGTGGGAGCTGAGTTGAAACCAACACTGATGTGTGACATTGACACTAATAGACACGCAGGCAGGCAGAGGCTGGCTGTCACTGATGGACCTCAGGCATGGAGAGTACCCAAAGGGACCTCTGAAGCTGATGGCATGTATTTATTAATTCTGTCTTTCTGGGTGTGCCTGTGAAGTTCCCCTCTCTCCAGAATGACATCACCTTGCCCCATCCTGACAGGCAAGGACTCTGTGGTCAGAAACCCAGCAGGGTGTATGGGGTTTCCACCCCCTGGCCTCTGCATGCGCTCCAAGCCAGTCATTCTGGATTCTCAAGTTCCCTCTTCTGTGCAGAAGGCCATACCTGCCATCACAGCACGGCTGCTCATTCATCATTTGTTCCTTTACTCACTCATCCATAAACAGCCTCAGCGGGTCCACCCTGGGCCCGGCCCCAGCCTTGGCCAGTCTGGGGCCCAAATCCAGCCAGATGTCAGACTT
>NW_006997410.1:0-448 GCF_000164805.1 Carlito syrichta | reverse complement strand
CAGCCACTGTTCCCATGATTTCCAGTCCCCAAGGAGCAGAGCTTAGCCACCTGCCCCTCCTCCTCCCAGATGATGCTCAGGGCTGGCAAGAGGATGTAAAAAATGTACACATTTTCTGGCCCACCTTTCACGGATGGCTCCATCATAGAGGAAAGCCCCGGCCAGGATGAGAGCGAAGCAGAACAGAATATCAATGGAGCATTCTGTCCTTGTAGAGACAGGGAGGCAGGGAGGGAGCAAGGGAGGCTGTGATAACACCCCTCTACAGAGCAAGGTGGAGCAATTCAGGAATGCGTGGAGTACTCCTGAGGGCCTGGGGCACTCATTCTAGGCATTCAAAGCCTTTGAGCAGTGGAAACATTTGAAATATGCCTGCTGTATTTCTGTTAAGAATTTAGGGTTTCAGCCAATCAAGACTGTGCATAAGCATGCTGTTGCCAAGAGGCCC
>NW_006997409.1:0-395 GCF_000164805.1 Carlito syrichta | reverse complement strand
TGTACTTAACTTAAACCACATACACATTGCAAAGCAGTATGAAAGCATTTTCTTTTTTTTTGCTTTTATTATTATTATTTATAATTTATTTTAAAGATGTGAGGTACAATACAGGGTTAGGTATACAAATATCGATTATGCAGGTATCCTTGTTGATGAGATGTTCCCCTCCCTCCCCTGGCAGTTTCCCTCAACTGCCAATCCCATCCTCCCTCCCCTGGCAGTTTCCTACTACTGCCAGTTCCTTTCTTATAGTATTATGATAATTGTCCAAAGTCCACTTATGAGTGAGAATATATGGTACTCTAGTACAGCTTTGATGGGCAGCATGGTTAGTTCCATGTTTTGCTATTGAGAATGGAGCTGCAACAAACATGAGTGTGCAGGTATCTTTT
>NW_006997408.1:0-374 GCF_000164805.1 Carlito syrichta | reverse complement strand
GTAGGTGTACAATGACGTTTCATTCAGGCACCCTGTAGATAAGAAGTGTTTTCCCATCCCCCGACAGATATTTGCTACTGTTAATCCCATCTACTCTAGAGATTCTTGTGTGTGGTGTGTGTGTGTGAGTGTGTGCGTTTTCACAGCCTGATTATACCAAAACCACCAAAAATTATTGGTTGTGTTTACCTTAAATCACAGGTTAGAGCTTCTCATTCAGCATGTCCCAGAGCTAACACAAAACCAAAGAGGAGAGTATGTCCCTAGACAATTCGAGTCTTGGAAGAATGGTAAGGGTGATTCCAGGGGTACTCATGGCTCAGGCTGGTGAAATCAACCATCTTCTGTGAAGGCAGGTGAAGTTAAGTGCCAGG
>NW_006997407.1:0-432 GCF_000164805.1 Carlito syrichta | reverse complement strand
TGGCCAGTGAGCTGATTTAACTAGCTAGGTACCCTGCTAGGTAACTGGCTAGCCAGCTAATTTAACTAACTGACTTAACTAGCTAGATACCTGGATAACCAGCTGACTTAATTAGATGCTTAATTAGCTAGCTACCTAGCCAGCCAGCCGGCTGGCCAGCTGTCTTAACTACCTGACTTAACTAATTAGCCAGGTGGTTGGCCCACTGACTTAACTAGATGACTTAACTAGCAAGCCAGCTGGCTTGCCAGCTGAATTAACTAGCTGCCTTGACCAGCTAGCCAGCTGATTTAACTAGTTAGCTACCTAGCTAGCCAGCTGGGCAGCCAGCTGAATAAACAAGATAACGTAAATAGCTAGCCAGCTGGCTAACCTGCTGACTTAAGTAGCTGGCTATTTAGCTAGACAGCTGGCTAGCCATCTAACATAACT
>NW_006997406.1:0-421 GCF_000164805.1 Carlito syrichta | reverse complement strand
TGCTCAACTCACTGCCCCTCCACTTTGTTAAGTATCTCAGTGACTGGTCTCCTCTCTGATGGGTACAGCAGTCTTGAGCCTCTTTTTAACAGATTCCCCAGTCATTTGCCCTCCTCTGAGATGGGTGCTTCAGTGACTGGCCATCCTCTGTGATAGTTGCCTCAGTGACTGCACCTCCTCTTTAGTAGATTCCCAGTGACTAGACTTCCTCTTTGATGAATAACACAGGGACTGGGGCTGCTCTGTCAAAAGTGCCCCAGTGACGGTACCACTGCTGTGATAGGAGTGATAGGAGCATCAGAGTATAATCCTCTTCTTAAAGGGGGTCCCAATGACCCTCCTCCGTGATGGATGCCTCAGTGACTGCAACTTCTCTGTGATGTGTGCCTTAGTGACTGACTCTCTTTGGGATGGGTGCCCC
>NW_006997405.1:0-346 GCF_000164805.1 Carlito syrichta | reverse complement strand
GATGGAAGGATGTATGGACAGGTGGGTGGATAGATGGGTGGGTGGATGGATGGGTGGGTGGACAGATGGATGGGCGAGTGGGTGGACAGGTGGATGGATAGACAGGTGGATGGATAGATGGATGGGTGACTGGACAAATGGATGGATGGGTAGATGGGTGGAAGGGAAGATGGAAGGGTGGATGGATGGTGGATGGATTGGTGGGTGGATGGAAGGTTGAATGGACAGGTGGATAGATAGATAGATGGGTGTATGGACGGGTGGATGGATGGTGGATGGATTGATGGGTGGATGGGTGGATGGAAGGGTGAATGGACAGGTGGACAGATAGATAAATGGGTGGATG
>NW_006997404.1:0-520 GCF_000164805.1 Carlito syrichta | reverse complement strand
CCAGGGTGTTTGGAGGGCCTGACACAGGGTAGAAATGGGCTCAGAAACCTTCCCGGACAGCTTTCTCTTTTTGCACTTAAGGAGTGGTCTTATGCTATTCCTGTTGCTATAAAAAAGTACTGTAGCTGGGCATGGTGGCTCACGTCTTTCATCCCAGCACTTTGGGAGGCAGAGTAGAGAGATTGCCTGAGCCCACAGGTTTGAGACCAGCCTGGACAACATGGTGAGATCTCATCTTTGCAATCAATCAAAAAGTTAGCTGGTTGTGGTGGTAAATGCCTGTGGTACCAGCTACTTGGAAGGATGAGGAGAAGGATCACCTAAGCCCAGGAGGTCACGGCTGCGGTGGTCAGACAGGGTTGCCACTGCACTCCAACCTGGGCGACAGAGTGAGACTCTGACTTTCTCTCTCTCTCTCTCTCTCTCTCTCTCTCTCTCTGTCACACACACACACAGCGTACCATAGACTGAATATTTTGTAGAGAACAAAGATTGATTTCTCACAGTGCTGGAGGCTGGG
>NW_006997403.1:0-359 GCF_000164805.1 Carlito syrichta | reverse complement strand
GGAAGCTATGAGTTTATATCCTGTGAACTCTTACAGGAAACTTTAAATTTCCTCATTTATCCCTCTACCCTTCAGACATGTAATAGTTTATCCTTTTGCCCTCCAGTGGTGCTGCATCTCAGACAGAGACAAATGGAAAGTCTTCATCATATTGGATGGCATTCTGTCATCTGGCTTCTACAAGCTCTGGTCCTTCACTCTGATGGGCCTGAGGAGGCCATTTCACAAGGGTCTCCTTCTCCCTTTGTCTCTCTGCTTCTTTTTTCTTTTCTTTTCTTTTCTTTTCTTTTCTTTTTTTTTTTTTTTTTTTGAGTCAATCTCACTGTAATCCAGGCTGGAATACAGCGCCATGCTCACAA
>NW_006997402.1:0-357 GCF_000164805.1 Carlito syrichta | reverse complement strand
TGGGGGTCTCACTGAGTTGCCCACGCTAGTCTCAAACTTCTGACTTTAAACTATTGTCCATCGTTGGTTTCCCAAAGTGTTGGGATTATAGGCATGAGCTGCCAACCCAGCCAAGCTTGGTTCAATTTTAATGAATATGTAGAGTCTTACAATTTGATGCTTGGTTAGGATATTGAAAGAGTTGCAGCATATTTTGAACGTGGTAGGGTATTTTAATAGTATTTAGACAAGGCAGGGTCCAGGTTCAAGTCCAATGATATAGTCAGGAATCTGGTATACTTTGTCTTGCTTCTTTTATCTCTCTCTCTATCATCCATCTGTCTCTCTATCTCTGTATTTATCTGCCATCTATTTTTC
>NW_006997401.1:2633-4490 GCF_000164805.1 Carlito syrichta | reverse complement strand
CCTGCAACCTCCACACTCGTGCTCCACCACAAAGACGCATCTGAGGTCACAGAACAGACGGTCCCAAGTTAGGTTGACCATCAGGCACAGTGTGATCAAGGTGGTCTGCCAATGCTGCGGTCAGCCCAGGTTCCGGTTGCGCAGTCCGCCACCTTCGTGCAGGAGGAGGGCCACTTCCTCTACCAATCACTCCATCGTCCTTGACCACGTGGACCTTTCGCTGGGGAACCATGCACGCTCATTGTGACACACGTGTGAGGCATCTTTTTATTCACCCAAGTGTACCTCAGCACGCCTGGGGCATGGTGGCACAATCTTGGCTCCCAGGACCTCGACCTGTGGGGTTGAGGCAGTCCTCTCACCTCTGCCCCTGTGCAGCCAGGACTATGTGGGCCACTGCGCCTGGCTCGATTTTGGATACCTCTTGCCGAGACAATATCTGGCTATGTCACCTGGACTGATCTCTGTCTCTTGGGCACAGGCACCTCTTGCCTCAGCCTCCCAGGGCACGGGGCTAATGGTCGTGGGCCACAGTGCCTGGTCTGTACTCGCACATTCGGTCGGCTGGGATGACGCAAAAGAATGCCCCAGGACAGAGCCCATCACATCCCGTGTAGCCCGGATGGCGGGTGCCACCATGCACAACTCTAGTGTTTGCGTTCTGGGGGTTGACGAGCTCTCGCTAGGTATCCCAGGCTGGTCTTGAGTTTCTGGGCTAGAGCGTTCCCCCATCTCGGCCTCCCAAAGCCACAGCCTGATTGTCTGCCAATCCACCATCTTTTGGTAACTCTAGGACCAAGGCTGGGGCCTTCTTCCCAAATAATCCTTGTCTGTTCATGATGATCCCAACTCCATACACAAATGAATGCTCTTCTTTGTTTCCTTTTCTCCTTTTATTCTTTGAGGCAGAGTCTCACTCCCCTGCCCCGGCTGAGGGTGGTGGCTCGCTCCCGGACACCACAGTCTCAGTCCCCTGGACTCCTGCGAGCCTTTCCCTGGCCTTCCGAGTAACTGGAATGACAGGCACGCACCAACACGCCCAGTGCATTTGGGATGGAGGGTAGAGACGAGGTCTAGTTGAGGTGCCAGGGCAGGTATCTGCCTGTAGCCTCGAGCAAGCTGCTAGACTCAGTCTCCCAAAGTGCTGGGCCGAAACAAAAACGCCCAAGTCCGGTCTTGATCCTTCCTCAAAAATGAACCAGAAGACCTGGTGAGGCATTCCACACTTGGAATCCCAGCAGCTGTGAGGCCGAGGAGGGAGGATGCCTGGAGTACTGGTTCTCAAAGCTAGACCAGGCTATGCAGGTCGTCTCCACACTCTTCCAAACAGGGGGCCTGTGGTCGAGGTGCCCATCATTGCATCCACTCCAGTGGCTGAGGAAGGAGAATTGCCAGAGGCCGCAATTTCATAGCTGGCGGAGAATGATTGTCATGTCCCCAGGCCCCAGCCTTGGCCACAGAGCCAGACCCTTTCCCCAAAAACGTCAGAATCGTACACAGATTCTCAACTGCATGTGGTGTGTTCAAATGGCAACTGGTTTTTGAGCCAGAAAAAATGGAACTAGGGTGAAGAAATGTTCCCAGGTGAGGAATATCCCTGGGATGCCTTCACAGAAGGTCCTCATTGCTGAGTCAGAGGGCCAGTCTACTTGGGGAACATTTCTCACCTCATAGAGGAGAGTGGGCAGGAACCGAGCCAGGAAGCATCAGGAAGTCCCACACCAAAGTGGGGGCAGGAATTGGGGGGTTTGGGGCTGGACGGTGCCAAACTTGGGGGACCCTAGCATGTGGTAGGCTGGGGGGGAGGACTCAGGGCAGAAGGTTTGCAGGAGAATGGATTTCTTTTTTGTGTTTTTT
>NW_006997401.1:0-1876 GCF_000164805.1 Carlito syrichta | reverse complement strand
CTTTCCTTCTTTCCTTCCTTCCTTCCTTCCATCCTTCTTTCTTTCTTTATTTCTTTCTATCTTTCTTTTCTTTCCTCACTAGGTTGACAAGACTGCCCTCAAACCATGGAACTCGGGACATCCTCTCAGCCTGGGCCCCCCAAACTACTGCGATCACAGGATTTCCATTTGGTTGACATCTTGGTCTTCCTTCCTGGTCTTGAACTCTAGTCCTGGTCTTGAACTCTAATCCTCATGCCAAGGCCTGATTTATGCTTGGAGGCGAGGAGGGGACTTGCTATGGTGTCCAGCCTGGTCTCGAGCACCCGGGTTCCAGTCATCTGCCCGTCTTGGCCTCCCTGAGTGCCAAGGAGACAGGTATGAGTCACCCGATCATCCCCGCCCCCCTGAAAATTTGAGAGTCATGACCTCACTTTCCCTGAGTCGGCCCCTTGGAGGAGCTAGCAGATCCACCCAAGGAACCAGGAGGGCAGAAGGGTGGGCACCCAGTGGACACATGCCCCTGTGCCAGGATCTCTCTTGGAGTGGAATCGGTGGACAACTCTGACTACCCAGTCCAGTTTTCGGGGTCATCTACAGGGAGCAGAAGGGTGGTGGGGCCTCGAGTGGGATGGGAAGCCTGGGCATGGGGGCTCATGCCTGTCACCCCAGCGCATTGACAAACTGAGGATAGCCTGAGTCCCCAGGTTAGAGACCAGCCCAGGCAGCTTGGCGAGACCTCATCTCTACAAGAAACCAACAAAATGAGCAAAGCATGGTGACGCATGCCTTTTTTGGGGGGGCACTCGCGACACTGCAGCAGGAGGATCACCACAGGGCAGCCGGTTGTGGCCAAGGTGGCCAAGAGTGGGCCCCTGCACTCTGGCCTGGGGGACAGAGTGGGACTCTGACTGAGAGTAATAATTCTAACTACCACCACCACAATCACAGCCCATGCACATGGGCTCAGTGTGGCATCCCGGCCCACCGGAGTCTGAGGCAATTGATCAGCCTGAGCCCACAGGTCCAGCCCAGGACACTGGGTAAGCCCTTATCTCAGTCATCAGAAATAAATCCAAAGATTAACCGGGTGTGGTGGTGCAGGCCTATGGTTCCAGCCACTCAGGAGGTCGAGGCGAGAGGATCTCTAGAGCCTGACAGGTGGAGTCTGCAGTGACTGTGAGCGTGCCCCTGCACTCTGGCCTGGGTGACAGAGCGGAATTCCAATTCAAATAAGAGTAATCACAAACACCACCACCACAAACACCCCTGCCATGCAGACGTGGGCACAGTGTGATCAAGGTGGACAGGCAATGCTGCAGCCAGTCCCGGTTTCGGTCACCCGGTCTGTCACCTTTGTGCAGGGGGAGGCTCACTTCCTCTCTTGATCACTCCATCATCCTCCGACCATGCAGACCTTTCCCTGGAAAGCCGTGGACGCTAGTCATGACACACGTGGGAGGATTCGTTTTTTTCACTGGGGTCTCTGTCAGCCCACCTGTGTTGTGGCGCCATGATCATAGCTCCCAGGACCTCGAACTGTGGATCTCAGGCTGTCCTCCCACCACACCTGGGAACCTTTTCCTAGCCTTCAGAGGAGTCAAAATGACAGACATGTGCCACCACGTCTGACTCATTTGAGATGGAGGGTAGAGACAAGGTATCCCCAAGGTGCCCAGGTGGCTCTCGACCCACAAGCTTGGGCTGGTCACTGGCCTCAGTCATCAAACATGCCAGTCTCGATCCTTCCTAGAAAACAAACCAGAAGGCCTGGCTTGGCATCCCATGCCTGGACTTCCAGCACTCTGGGACACACAGACAAGAAGATGCCTGGAGCCCATGAGCTCAAGGCCAGTCCATGCCTCGCAGCGAGACACCATCTCTGCAACCAACCATA
>NW_006997400.1:0-396 GCF_000164805.1 Carlito syrichta | reverse complement strand
TCATATACTGTATAATTCACCCATTTAAAAATGTAAAACTTGGCCAGGCTTGGTGACTCAACCTGTAATCCCAGCACTTTGGGAGGCCAAGGCGAGTGAATTGCCTGAGCCCGCGGGTTCGAGTCCAGCCCGGGCAACTTGGCAAGACCTCATCTCTACATTAAATAAAAAATTAGCTGGGTGTGGTAGCGCGTGCATGCTACTTGGAAGGCTAAGGTAGAACAATCGCTGGAGCCCAGCAGTTCCATGCTGTGGTGGCCGTGAGCATGCCACTGCACTCCAACCTGGGCGACAGAGTGAGATTCCACCTCAAAAAAAAAGTAAAATTCACTGGTTTTTACTATATTCACAGAATTGTGCCGTTCTAATTATAGTTTTCTATATCTATCTTTTTTC
>NW_006997399.1:0-1024 GCF_000164805.1 Carlito syrichta | reverse complement strand
TTCATTTTTTATTGCTAAATCATATTCCATTGTGTATATATACTCTACATTTTTGTATTGCTTTATTTGCTGATGAACACCTAGGCTAATTCCATATCTTGCCTACTGTGACTAGGGCTGCAATAAACATGGGGGTTTAATGTATCCCTTTGATATACTGATTTTATTTTCTTTAAATAAATACACAGCAGTTGAGACTGCTGTATTACATGGCAGTTCTTTTCCATTTTTTGAGATACCTTTATACTGTTTTTCATAATGGCTGCACTAATTTACATTCCCATCAACCATGTGTAACAGTTCCTTTTTCTCTGCATCTTCACCAGCATTTACTGGTTTTTTTTTTTAGTTTTTTTTTTTAAATATATATAGTAGCCACTCTAACTGGGGTGAGGTGATACTTCATTGTGGTTTTGATTTGCATTTCCCTGATGATAAATGATGTGAAGTGTTTTTTATATACCTCCTGGCCATTTGTATGTCTTCTTTTGAGAAATGTCTACTCAGATCATTTGACTCTTTTTAATGAGTTTTTTTTTTTCTGTTGAGTTGTTTGAGTTCTTTCTATATTCTCTATGTTAGTTCATTGTCAGATGAATAGTTTGCAAATACTTTTCTTATTCCATAAATTGTCTTTTCACTCTGTTGATAATATTCTTTGCTATGCAGAAGCTTTTTAGTTTAATATAGTCACATTTGTCATTTGTTGTTGTTGTTGTTGCCTGTGTTTTTGAAGTCTTACTCATAAAATTTTTCCCTGGACCAATGTCCTGAATAGCTTCCCTTATATTTTCTTCAAGTAGTTTAATAGTTTTGGATCTTATAGTTAAATCTGTAACCTATTTGGAGTTGATTTCCAGTTTTTCTAGCACCATTTATTGAAGAGGGTATTTTTTCCCCAATATATGTTCTTGGCACCTTTGTTGAAAATCATTTGCCTATAAATATGTGAATTTAATTATGAGTTCTTTATTCTGTTCAATTGGTCTGTATCTGTTTTATGCCAATATCATGCTTCTTTTGT
>NW_006997398.1:0-1238 GCF_000164805.1 Carlito syrichta | reverse complement strand
TAACTAGCTGATTTAACTAGCTAGCTCCCTAGCTAGCTATCTTATAGCTAGTAGACTTAACTAGCTGACTTAACAAGCTAGCTCACTGACATATCTAGCTGACTGAACTAGCTAGCTTCCTATATCCAGCTGACTTAAGTAGCTGAAATATCTAGTGAGTCAGATTGCTGTCCATCTTTCTTAACTAGTTTTTTAACTAGCTAGCCAGCTGGCTTGACAACTGACTTAATGTGTCTACTTAACTAGCTACGTTAACCAGGTGAGTAAACCAGCTGACTTAACTAGCTGGCCAGCTGGAGAGCCAGCTGACTTAATTGCCTAGCTATCTAGCTAGCCAGTAGCCTAGCCAATTGACTTAACTAGCTGACTTAATGAAGTAGTCAGCTGGCTAGCCATCAAAGTTAACTAGTTCTCTTCCTAGCTAGACAGCTGGATAGCCAGCTGTCTTAACTAGCTGATATAACTAGATAGGCTAATGGTTAGCAAACTGACTTAACTAGCTACATACCTACATAGCCCGCTGGCTTGCTTGCTGACTTAACTACCTAACTACCTAGCTAACAAACAGACTAGCGAGCTGACTTAATTAGGTAACTTAACTAGCTAGCCACCTGGCTAGCCAGCTGACTTAACTTGATAGCTACCATCATTGGCAGTTGGCTAGCCAGTTGATTTAACTAACTGACTTAACTAGCTTCCTAGCTGACTTAACTAGCTAACTACCTAGTACGCCCGCTGAGATAACTAGCTGATTTAACTAGCTAGCTACTTAGCTAGCCAGCTGGCTGATCAGCTGACTTAAGTATCCGACTTAATTAGCTAGCCAGCTGGATGACCACCTGAATTAACTAGCTGAGTTAACCAGCTAGCCTGCTAACTAGTCAGTTGACTTAACTAGGTATGTATTCATCCAGCTGTGAAGCCAGCTAAATTATCTAGCTGACTTAACTAGTTAGCCAGCTGGCTAACCAGCTCACTTAACCAGCTTAGTACCTAGCTAACCAGCTGCCTAGGATCTGACTTAACTAGTTGACTTAATCAGATAGCCAGCTCTCTAGCAGGCTGACTTAATTTCCTAGCTACCTAGACAGTCAGCTGGACAACAGCTGACTTAACTAGCTAGCTACCAACATAGTCTGCTGTCTTTACAGTTGGCTTAACTACATAGCTACCTAGCTATCCAGCATGCTAGTGAGCTGACTTAACAACGTTACTTAACTAGCTAGCTATCTTGCTAG
>NW_006997397.1:0-997 GCF_000164805.1 Carlito syrichta | reverse complement strand
TAGCAAGCTAACTGGTTGACTAGACTGCTAGCCAGCTGTTTTAACTAACTAGCTACCTGGTTGGCTAGCTGGCTAGGCAGCTGGCTAGCTAGCTAGCAGACTGGCCACCTGGCTAGCCAGCTGACTTAAAAAGCCAGCCGTCTGGTTGGACAGTGGGATAGAAAGCTGGCTTAACTAGCCAGCGACCCTGGTGTTCAGCTGCCTAGCAAGCTGGATTAATTATTTGGCCACTTAACTGAGCAGCCTGCTAACCAGCCGTCTTAACATGCAAGACTTGTAGCTAGTTTTTAAACTAACTAACCAGTTGGAGAGCCAAATGACTTAACGAGTTGACTTAACTAGCTAGCCATCTAGTTTCCACCTGACAACTAGTTAACTTAACTAGCTAGTCAGCAGGTTAGCCAGATGACTTAACTAGCTGGCTGCCAATCTAGCCAGCTGGTTGGCCAACTGACTTAACTACCTTGCTACCTAGCTAGCTAGCTGGCTAGCCAACTGACTTAATTATCTGAATTATCTAGCTAGCTACTAGCTAGACAGCTGACTTAAATAGTTAGCTAACTAGCTTGCTACTTCACTAGCCAGCTGATTTAAACATTTAGCTAACTAGCTAGCTACCTAGCTAACAAGACATCACTATCTAGCCAGGTATCTCTCTAACTGACTTAACTAGCTAGCTACCTACCTTTCTAGTTGGCTTACCAGCTATCTTATCTAGTTTCATTAACCAGACTAGCCAGGTGGTTAGTCTACTGACTTAACTACTTCACTACGTAGCTAGCCAGTTGGCCAGCCAGCTGATTTAATTAGTTGAATCATCTTCCTAGCTACGTAGCAAGATAGCTGATTTAATAGTTGGCTAACTAGCTAGCTACCTAGCTGCCAGCTGATTTAAACAGTTAGCTAACTAGCTAGCTACCTAGCTAACAAGCTAACTGAAAGTGTTTACTGTGTAGCTTGCTAGCTGATTTAACCAACTAGCTAACTAGTTAGCTTA
>NW_006997396.1:0-372 GCF_000164805.1 Carlito syrichta | reverse complement strand
TCACTATATATCCAGTAGTGGGATAATGAGATTGCTCGGTCACATGATTGCTTTGGTTGTGTGTGTGTGTGTGTGTGTGTGTGTGTGTGTGTGTGTGTTTATATATAATATATACTTTTTTTTAAAAGGAAACTTCATACTATTTTCTATCCAGTAGGACTTTTGGCCAACACAGATAACATACAACTTGGGACAAATTGGAACTTGAGAGTTGGAATTATAAAGACTATAGAAATATGTATAATCTTTTCAAAAGTTCTGAAAAGAATTCATATCATATCCATGGAAACACACACAAGTATAGAAGCACTAATTAACTATTCCAGGCATTTTGAATAGAATCACAGAAGCTTAAGAGTAAAATGAATATTA
>NW_006997395.1:0-4014 GCF_000164805.1 Carlito syrichta | reverse complement strand
GAGTTCTTCAAGTGGCTCCCAGTGAGATCGGGATGTTGGAAACTCATTCTGCTTTGTTGTTTCTGACCTCAGGGATGACCTCTGACATGAGAGGTTTCCTCCCAATTAAACCTCACTATGACACGTAGGGAAGGGGCATGAATGGGATGCAAATATATCACATTTTCCTTCCCCTTGTTGTGGGAACTCTTCTTGATTTTATGTTGACCTGGATATTGTAGCTTTCCAATTAACCTCTAGAGTACTCATAACCTCTAGAGTTCTGGTCTGTTTATTACTATTTTAATTTATTTGTATGAAAATGTGAGTCTGAAGCTTCTAGTCTTCCATCTTCATTTCTTCTGAGATGACTGTTTTTGGATTTTTTTAATTGCCAATTCATATATGTATTAAGTTGAAAAGTTAAAACATTTCAGTAAACATGGAAAATTATTTTAAGCATATGAGGTACAATGACTTGGAATTATGATTTCTTTCCAATGCCAATATATTTTTTAAATTATTACAAAATAATAAGCAGAGACATTAAGTAATATAAATTTTAAAAATTAAATTATAAATATCATTCATAATTACATTACTACAAAATGATCTGCTTATTATGTAAATATTTTGTCCTTTTTTAGCAATATACAATTAATTTTTAAATATATTTAAATTAATATTTCCTTTCTCTTCAACTTTTGGTCTAATTTTTATCAGTCATCTGTATTTCAATGAACAATATATTGATGGTATTGTTTTCATATCAATCTATGCAATTATTTATTAGTAATGACTAAATAGTACTCATTGTGTGAATGTATAACTATACAATCCACTTACTAATACATTATTTTCATTTCTCACCTACCATTACTAAAATAAACAAAACTAATATGAGATACCATTACATATATTTTTGTACATTTGTTTAATTATTTTATTAAGGAATTTATTAGAGGAGTAGTTTCCAGGTTAAAAAGCATGTATTTTTGTATGTGTCATATATCTTATGTTTTATAACATTCTGTTTAATTATCAAATATTTTATATATTTTTATTTCAATAGCTTTAGGGATTACAAATAGTTTTTGTTTACATGGCTGCATTTAATAGTGGTAAAGAAGTCTGATAATTAGTTGTGCTCACCACTGCCTCCTGTGCACATTGCACCTGATAAGTAATTTTTTGTCCCCCACCCTTCCCATTCTCCTCCTTCTGAGTCTCCAATGTCCATTGTATCATTTTCTATGCCTTGGAATATCCTTAGTTAAGCTCCCACTTATTAGTGAGAAAATATGATATTTGGTTTTCTGTGTTAGTTCACTTGGATGATGTTCTCCAATTCCACCCAAGTTGCTACAAAAGACATTTCATTCTTTTTGACAACTGAATAGTATTCCATGGTGTATATTTACACCATATTTTCATTATCCAGTTATCAATTGATCGACATTTCAGTTAATTCCACATCTTTGCAATTGTGAATTGTGCTGCAGTGCACATGTGGGTGCAAGTGTCTTTGTTATATAATGACCTCTGATCCTTTGGGTACATACCTAGTAGTGGAATAGCTGATCAAATGGTAAAGCTTTTAGTTCTTTAAGCAGTCTCCATAACAATTTCCATAGAACTTATACTAATTTACAGCCCCACCAACAGTATATAAGCAGTATCTATTAAAATGATCACATAATTTTTGCTTTTAGTTCTGTTGATGTGGTGAATCCCACTTATTGACTTGCATATGTTGAATCATCCTTGCATTCCTGAGTAAAAACCCACTTAATCATGAAGCATTATTTTAAGTACTGTTGAATTTGCTTAGCTAATATTTTGTTGAGGACTTTCCCTGTAAGCATTGCCTTTCACTGCTTCAATGCCAGCAACTATTAATTTTTTGTTTTTAAATAATAGCCATTCTGACGGATGTGAGGTGGTTTTAATTTGCATTTTCCTGATGATTAGTGAGGTTGAGCATTTTTTTCATTGTTTGTTGGCCATTAAAATATCTTCTTTTGAGAGGCATCTGTCTGTTCATATCATTTGTCCACTTTCTAATGGAGTCATTTGCTTTTTGCCTGCTGATTTGTTTGAGTTCTTTGTAGATTCTGGATATTAGTCCATTGTCAGATGTATAGTTTATGAATATCTTCTCCCATTCTGTAGGTTGCCTTTTTGCTATGTTGATTTTTACTTTTGCCGTGCAGAAGATTTTTAGTTTAAGTTTCACTTATTTTTGTTTTTCCTGCATTTTCTTTTGGTATTTTAGCCATGCCTTTTTTGCCTAGAATGTCCAGAAAAGTTTTTCCTAGGTTATTCTAGAATTTTTATGCTTTCAAATCTGACATTTAAGTCTTTAATCCATCTTGAGTTAATTTTTCTATATGATGAGTCATAGGGATAAAGTTTCATTTTTCTGAATTGAGCTATTCAATTTTTCTAGCACCATGTTTTGATAAGATGTCCTTTCCCCAGTGTATGTTTTGTTTGCTTTGTCAAAGATCAATCAGTTTTAGGTATTTTGGTTTGTTTCTATGTTCTCTATTCAGTTTCATTGGTCCATGTGTCTGTTCTTGTACTAGAACCATGCAATTTTGATTACTACAGCCTTGTAGTATAATTTGATGTCAAGTAATATGATGCCTCCAACTTTGTTCTTTTTGCTTAGGATTGTTTTGGCTATTCTGGTTCTTTGTGATTCCATATAAATTTTAGGATTGTTTTTTCTAATATTGTAAAAAATAATGTTGGTAGTTTGATGGGGATTGCATTGAATTTGTAGATTACTTTAGATAATATAATTATTTTAGCAATGGTAATTCTTCCAATGCATGAAAATGAGATGTTTCTCCATTTGTGTTCTTTGCAATTTTTTTCATTAATGTTCTATATTCTCCTTGTGGAGACCTTTCACCTCCTTGGTTAAATATATTCTTAGGTATTTTAGGTTTTTGGCAGCTATTGCAAATAAAATTAAGTTCTTAAGTAGATCTTCAGCTGATTGGTTGTTATCAGTGTATAACAGGACCACTGATTTGTGTGTGTTAATTTTGTAAATCATTACCAAATTCATTTATCAATCTGCGAAGTCTTTTGGAGGAGTCCTTAGCATTCTCTAGATATAATATCATATTGTCATCATACAAGGATAATTTGATTTATTTTCCAATTTGGATACTTTATTTCTTTCTTCTGTCTGATTGCTATGGCTAAGACTTTTATTACTATGCTGAATAAGAGTGATGAAAGTGGACGTGCTTGTTTTATTCTAGTCAAGGGCAAATACATTTAGTTTTTCTCTGCTCAGAATGGCATTGGCTGTGGGCTTGTCATGTACGGCTTTTATAATTTTGAGGAACTTTTTTTCTCTGACTATGTTGTTGGAGATTTTTATTATGAAAGCATGCTGAATTTCATCAAATGAATTTTTATCTATTAAAATAATCACGTAATTTTGTTTTTAGTTCTGTTTATATGGTGGATCCCATTTATTGACTTGTATCTGTTGAACCATCCTTGTATCTCTGAGATAAAACTTACTTGATCATGGTGCAATTTTTTTAAGTACTGTTGAATTTGGTTTGTTAATACTCTGATCAGGATTTTCACATCTATATTCACTAGGAATATTGATCTGTTGTGTTTTTGTTGTTGTTGTTGTTGTTTTTATTTTGTCTTTTCCTGGCTTTGGTATCAGTGTAATACTGGCTTTGTAGGATGAGTTAGAAAGAATTCCTTCATATTCAATCTTGTGGAATATCTTCAGTAAAATTGGTACTACTTAATTGAAAGTCTGGTAGAATTTTGTGGTAAGCCCATTAGCCTCCTTTTTTATTTTTTGCTGAGGAGAGACTTTTAATTACTGTGTCATCTCACTACTTGCTATTGGTCTGTTCAGAGTTTCTATTTCTTCCTAATTCAAAGTTCAGAGATTATATGTTTCCAGAATTTATGCATTTCTCCTAGATTGTCTATAGAAGTGTTTACATATCTCAGATGATCTTTTGTATTTCCATCATATCATTTATA
>NW_006997394.1:0-496 GCF_000164805.1 Carlito syrichta | reverse complement strand
AGCTAGTTAAGTCAGCTGGCTAGGTAGGTAGCTAGCTAGTTAATTCAGCTAGATATGTCATGTAGTTAGCTAGTTAAGTCAGCTAGCTATATGATAGCCAGCTAGGGAGCTAGCTAGTTAAAGCCACTAGTTAAGTCTGCCTACTAGGTACGTAGTTAGCTAGTTAAGTCAGCTAGTTAGGTAAGCTGGCTAGCTAGTTAAGTCAGTTAGTTAAGTCAGCTGTGTGTCCTGCTTTCTAGCAGTATAGCTAGCTGGTTAAGTCAGCTAGCTAGCCAGTTGGCTAGCTAGTTAAGTCACCTAGTTAAGTCAGCTCACTTGCCAGGAGACTAGCTAGGTATCTAGGTAATTAAGTTCGCTGGCAAGTCAGTGGGCTATGAATGTATGTAGTTAATTATGTCAGCTGTCTAGCCATCAGGGGTTTAGTCATGTCAACTAGTTAAGTCAGCTGGCTATCCAGCTGTCTGGCTAGGTAGCTAGCTAATTAAGTCTGCTGGCT
>NW_006997393.1:0-590 GCF_000164805.1 Carlito syrichta | reverse complement strand
CCATCTGGCTAGCCAGCTGACTTTATTGACTAACTATTTACCTAGCCAGCAGCCTAGCCAACTGACTTAACTAGCTAATTTAACGAAGTAGCCAGCTGACTAGCCAACAGACTTAAGTAGCTAGCTACCTAGCAAGAAAGCTGGACAGCTAGGTGGCTTAACTAGGTGGCGTAACAAGATAGCCTCATGGCTAGCCAACTCACATAACAAGCTACCTACCTACATAGCCTACTGGCTTGATAGCTGAGTTAACTACCTAACTACATAGTTAATGTGCTGGCCAGAGAGTTTACTTAACTACAAGACTTAACTAGCTAGCCAGCTGGCTAGCCAGCTGATTTAACTAGGTAGCTACCCTGCTTTGCAACTGCCTACACAGCTGGCTTAACTAAATGACTTAACTAACTAGCTACCTAGCTAGCCAGATGAATTAACTAGATGAATTAACTAGCTAACTACCTGGCTAGCCAGCTGGCTGGGCAGCTGACTTAACTAACTTATTTATCCTGATAACCACCTGCCTGGCCAGTTTACTTACCTGGCTGTCTTATGTAGCTAGTGTGCTGGTTGGCCAGCTGAATTAACTAGCT
>NW_006997392.1:0-384 GCF_000164805.1 Carlito syrichta | reverse complement strand
TTCTATATTTACATACGTAGCTATTTTACTGGAGATTTTTATTTATTCATTTAGCTTTGAACTAATATGTAATGTCTTTGTACGTCACCCTGAAGGACTCCTTTTAACAATTCTTGCAGAGTAGATCTACTAGTAGCTAATTCCCTCAGCTTTTGTTGACCTGGAAACAGTTAATTTCTCCTTTATTTTTGAAGAAGATTTTTGCCAGATTTAGAATTCTAGGTTGATAGGAGTTTTTTTGTTTGTTTGGTTGGTTTTCTCAGTACTTTAAGTATATAGGCAGCCACACCACTGCCTTCTGGCCTCCATGTTTTTAATATGAGAATCTCTTCTATGTAGTCAGTTGCTTTTCTCTTCCTGTTTTTAAAGTTCTCTCTATGTCTT
>NW_006997391.1:1939-2768 GCF_000164805.1 Carlito syrichta | reverse complement strand
GGATAGTTAGCTGATGTATCTAGCTGACTAGCTTGATGACTGTCCAGCTGGCTAGCCAGCTGACTTAACTAGCTAGCTACCTGGTTGTCTAGATGGCTAGCCAGCTGTTTTAACTAGCTAGCTACCTGCCTGGCTAGCTGGCTAGGCAGCTGGCTAGCTAGTTAGTGGACTGGCCACCTGATTAGAAAGCTGGGATAAATAGCCAGCTGTTTGTCGAGGAGAGTGGGACACCCAGCCATCTTAACTAGGCAGCCACCTAGCTGTTCAGCTGGCTAGCCAGCTAGCTTAACTAGCTGATCACCTACCTGAGCAGCCTACAAACAAGCCAGTTTAACTTGCCAACCACCTAGCTAGGCAGCTGGTTATCCAGCTAACTTAACTAGCTGACTTAACTAGATAGCCATACTGCTAGCCAGCTGCCGTAATTAGCTAGCCACCTAGCAGGTCAGCTTGTTAGACAGCCCACTTAACTCAGTGAATTAACTAGCTAGCCATCTGGCTAACAAGCTAACTTAATTAGCTAGCTACCTACTTAACCAGGTGACTAGCCAGCTGACTTAAATAGATGATTTAATCAGCTAGCCAGCTGGCTAGCCAGCTGACTTAATTAGCTTGCTACATGGTTGACTATACAGCTAGCCAGCATGCTTAACTAGCTAGCTACCCAGCTGGCTAGCTTGTTAGACAGCCGTCAAGCTAGCTAGTGGTCTGGCCAACTGGCAATCCAGCTGACTTAAATAGCCAGCTATCTGTCTGGACAGTGGGATAGAAAGCCAGCTTAACTAACCAGCCACCCGGCTGGTCAGCTGGCTAGTCAGTCGGCTTGAAT
>NW_006997391.1:0-474 GCF_000164805.1 Carlito syrichta | reverse complement strand
TTAGCTACCTCTTTTAAATAGTTGGTTCACGAGTTAACTAGTTGACTTAACTAGTTTAACAAGTTAGTTAGGTGACTTAAATTCTTGACTGATGAGTTGGCCCACTAGTCAGCTCTGTTAACTAGTTGGATGGCTGATGTGCTGAACTAATGAGTCGGCCTATTACTAGGCCGACTAGTTAGCTTGCCAACCTTGTAAGTGACTAGTTAACTGAGCTAACTTGTCGGCTGATAAGTTAGCCGACTAGTCGGCTGATAGTTTAGCTGAATTTACTAGTTGACCAGCTAGGCGGCTGACTGGTTAGCTGACTTAAATAGTTCCCCAGCGAGTGAGCCAAGAGGTGAGCTGACTACTAATTGTCTGGCAAGTTAACCGACAGGTTAGCTGACTTAACTACTCGGCTGATGAGTGAACGAACTGGTCAGTTGACTTAACTAGTTGACCGGCGTGTGAGCTGATTAGTCAGCTGACTTT
>NW_006997390.1:0-387 GCF_000164805.1 Carlito syrichta | reverse complement strand
AAATCATAACAGGCAGGTGGCCCCTATCCAGGTCAAGAATTGAAACATGACCAGCCTCCAGAAGTCTTCGACTGGTCCCTGCCCAATCATAACCCTTTCAAAACTATTCACAACTTGCTCCCCACCACTTACGTGCCTCCAGGCCTTGCCTTCTTCCTGGAATTGTCCTCCCCTGCCCCTAACCTCTTCTCAGCCTTCTGGGTTCAGCCAAGGCTTCTCCTTTTTCCTGTAGTGTTCTAGAGCCGGCTTGAACCAGCTTGCCGTAGCTCTTCCCAACTCCAGCAATGGCACATTGGTACCTTGAAATAGCTCATGGAAGGTGGGAGTATTTACACTAGGGAAATTGGCAAATTGGCAAGCCACAAATCAGTCCTTTTTTTTTTTTTT
>NW_006997389.1:0-389 GCF_000164805.1 Carlito syrichta | reverse complement strand
TCAGCTGATTGAGTAGGCTAGCTAGCTAGTTAGCTTACAAGTTAAGTCAACTGCATGAGTCAGGTAGCTAGCTAGAAAGCTAATGGGTTATGTCAGCTTCTTGAGCTATTTAGGAAGCTTGTTATCTAAAGAGTTATGTCGGATGATTAACACAGCTAGCTATCACGTTAGATAATGGGCAAACTAGTTGGCTAGCTGGTAAAGTCAGCTAGCTGGCTATGCAGCTAACTATTTAAATCAGCTTGTTAGCTAGGCAGCTAGCTATGCAGCTAACTATTTAAATCAGCATGTTAGCTAGGCAGCTACCTAGTTAGCTAACAGTTTAAATCATCTGGTAGCTAGCTAGTTAGCCAACTATTTAAGTCAGCTGTCTTGCTAGTTAGCTAGCT
>NW_006997388.1:0-389 GCF_000164805.1 Carlito syrichta | reverse complement strand
GTCATGTTTTTAGTTTCTCTTAAGTGCCTTGCTGTTGTTTGGATATTTGTTAAACCATAAAAGGAATAAGAGATCATAGTCATCTGAGTTTTCTGAAGCTCCCATGAAAAGTCCCAGGACACAAAGCATCCTTCAGACCCAGAGAACCACAACCAATCACACAACATTATGAGTCAACTTTCTTATGTCTTTCTCTTTCCTTCTTCCCTAAACTATAAGTCTGTCAGAAGTTGTAGATAATTGGGAGAGAAAAGGTGAAGTATAAAAAAAGAAAGAAAAAGCATGATTTTTAAACAGTGTGAAGTTTTGATTATTATACATGTGTGAATATTCTAATCTCTGTATTAAAATATTGAGCTTTATTTCCTAAAAAAAAAAAAAGGAGCATC
>NW_006997387.1:0-3258 GCF_000164805.1 Carlito syrichta | reverse complement strand
AGGACTCACAAATTGAACATCTTCTTAAATGTTATAAAGGTTCTGTTGGGAAACAGTATTTTGGGACTCATTTTTAAGAATCCCATTGCATAATGTTTTCTCTACTGAGCACAGTACTAATTTGATCACTGGAGAATCTCAGCGAGAATTATTTTTTTTACTAAAACAGGCCTTGCTGTCTCTAAGCCGGACCTGATCATGTGTCTGGAGCAAAGGAACAAGCCCTGGAATGTGATGAGAGACAACGTGTTAGAGACACCCACAGGTAGGTGAGAGTGAGTGAAGCACATATGAAATGTCAAGGAGTAAGGTGAGTCTAAAATGTTGTTTGATAAGGGATCTGCTTAAGGGAAATGGTTTCTGGAAAGCCTGGATAACTTTCTCTTTCTGTAACACAGGTACACCTACTATTTCATGCTCTGAAGTTCTCCAAAACCTCCACTTCCTCCTCAGTGAAATTTTCTGAAGGTTACAGTGAAAGTCAATGTCCTCTTAATGATTCATAAGGACTGCATGATCTGATGACTCTTCTGCTGCTTTTGGGAATGTGGGAATATCTGCTTACTCTTTAGAAACTCCTAGTCACCTTTCTTTGTTTTTTGTGTTGATGTCTCACTCTGTCTTGCAGGCTAGAGTGTAGTGTCATGCTCACAGCCACCACAGCCTCAACCTGATGGGCTCAGGCAATCCTTCCATCTCAGCCTTCCAAGTAGCTGGTACTATTGGCACACATCACCAAGCCTGGCTAATTTTTTCATGTTACTGTAGAGATGTGGTCTGGCCAAGTTGTCTAGGCTGGTCTTGAACCTGTAGGTTCAGAAGTCCTCTCACCTGTGCCTCCCAAAGTGCTGTGATTATAGGCATGAGCCACTATGCCTGGCTGTAAACTATTTTTTTTTGAGTTGAAGTCTTACTCTTTCACCCAGACTGGAGTGCAGTGGCTGCTCCCAGCCACCGCACCCTCAACCTGCTTAGCTTCGGCGACAAGTTGCCCAGGCAGGTCTCGAACCGCGGTCTCAGGCAATCCACTCACCTCGACCTCCCAAAGTGCTGGGATTACAGGCTGAGCCACTGATCCCGGCCTGTAAACTATTTTTTAAGTTAGTTTTTGTATCACTTCTAAAATGTGTGAGAATAGTTCCGATTTTCTTATATGGTTCAGAAATCCCAGGAACACCATGGACAAATGTTTCTTTTCTGCCTTATGATTTCTGGTCCTAGGGAGATTTAAAATGTGATTTTATACAAATTCATATTAAACAATTTTGCCAAATCACAGACTATTTCCCTCATTAAAAGAAACCATATTGTTATTTTATTTTAAAAATTTCTTAGTGTGAACTGAGATGTTTTTAAACTCTAAATGCCAAATTTTTTTCAGTTTATTGTATCAGTTAGAGCATTGGTAAATACATTAAATTCTCACATTATCATGTTTTTTAAGTAACTCATTTAAAAATGTTCAGTATAAAGCTTAGGGCTATATACATATATACACGTATGTACACACATACATCATTATTAAAATGTGCAGTTTTTCACAAATAAAAATTGTTTAATTTTTTTTTGATTGCAGTCTCACCAGGCTGCAGTGCAGTATCATGCTCACAGCCACTGCAAACTTGATCTGCTGTGGTCAGTTGACCCTTCTGCCTCAACCTTCCTAGCTGGAATTATAGGCATGTACCACCATGCCTGGCTAAATTTTGATTTATTGTAGAGATGAGATCTTACCAAGTTGTTCAGGCTGGTATCGAACCCGTGACCTCAGACAGTCCTTTCACTTTGGCCTCCAAAAGTTCTGGGATTATAAGTGTGGGCCACCATGCCTGGTCTTTAATCTTTATTTATTGTATGTAATGAAATGATTTCATATGTTTATACATTGTGAATCAATGGTTTCAATGATGTTAGTGAAAATATCTATCACCACACATAGTTGCCATTTTATTTTTTTTTAATGGGAATGTTTCAGGTTTACTGTTTCAGCAAATTTTTTTTTTTTTTTTTTTAGGATGTAGGATACAATTCAGTCTTAGGTGTACAAATGTTCATTAGGCAGGTTTGGCAAATTTTTTGTTTGTTTTTGTTTTTGAGTTGGAATCTCACCCTGTCACCTAGACTGGAGTGTGGTGGCCGCTTCTGGCCACTGCAGCCTCTACCTGCTGGGCTCCAGTGATCCCTCCGCCTCAGCCTTCCAAGTAGCCAGAATTACAGGCATGCGCTACCACGCCTGGCTGACTTTTTGATTTACTGTAGAGATGAGGTTTTGCTGCCCAGGCAGGTCTCGAACCTGCGGGCTCAGGCAATCCACTCACCTCAGCCTCCCAAAGACGCAAGATTACAGGCTGAGCCACCGAGCCCGGAGGCAAATTTTTTAAGTAGAGAAGCCGTTATTAACTATAGTCACTTTTATGCATTAGATCTTTTGAGTTTCTGAGCTCAGGTGATCCTTCCATCTTAGCCTTTCAAGTATTGGGAATTACAGGCTCTTGCTGCCACGTTGGCTGATGTACTCTTTTGTAGAAAAAGGTCTTGCTGTGCTGTATTTCTTAGGTTCATCATGAACTGCTGGATTCAGGTGATTCTCCTGTTTCAGCCCCTGAAAATGCTGGGATTACCAGCATGAGCCACCATGTCTGGAGTGCACTGTAGATTCAAGGTAACATAATGTCCACAAGATTTATCCTCACTGTAGCACATGAAAAAATTATTATTTGAAGTTGGAGTCTCACTCTGTCACACAGACTAGAGTGCAGTGGCACACTCACAGCCATTGCAGCCTCGGCCTTCTGTGCTTAAGTGACCCTTCCACCTCAGTCTTCCAAGTAGCTGGAACTACAGGCATGAGCTACCATGTCTGGCTTTTTTTTTTTTTTTTTTTTTTTTTTTTTTTTACTGTAGACATGTGGGCTCACCAAGTTGCCCAAGAAGGTCTTGAAACCCTGGGCTCAAGCACTCCTCTTATCTCAGCTTCCCAAAGAGTTTAGATTTTATGTTAAACCACCATGTACAGCCAATCTAATTTTTTTTTTTTTTTGAGTTGGAGTCTCCTTTGCCTTGGCTAGAGTGCAGGGGATGCTCATGGCCACCGCAGTGTTGACCTTCTGGACTCCAGCAATCCTTCCATCTCATCTCTCTGAGAGCCAGAACTGCAAACACGTGCTACAACATGCAGCTATTTTTAATTTTTTTGTGGAGACAATGGAACACTGACAGTGATCAACTAGGCTATAGATTCTGGTGTTAATCAAACAT
>NW_006997386.1:0-399 GCF_000164805.1 Carlito syrichta | reverse complement strand
TTTGAGATTTAATTAAGGGGAGAACTGTGATTCAGAAGCTATCTGCAGATCCCAGTATCCCCAGACAGGTGTGTGGGCCCCCCTGGAACCCACTTCCCACTGCCTTACAATCTATCCATGTAGTGGGGGTGTCTGTTTGTCCCCTGAAAGCAAAACAAAGTAAGAAAAGAGAAAAAAATGGATAAAGGAAGGGGGAAGACAAAAGGAAGGTGGAGAGAAAGAAGAAGTAGAGGGAAAACAGACACATGTACCAAATAGCTAATAAACAAAGAAACAAACAAAGACAGGAAAAAAAGACAAAAACATACAATCATACAAACAAATAAAAAACCCCTGTTGGTGTACTCTCCATCAAAAATACCTATACATAAACAGAAAATTTTTTTAAAAAGTTAAAAT
>NW_006997385.1:0-445 GCF_000164805.1 Carlito syrichta | reverse complement strand
GAGAGCCCTGCACCTGATGGAGAGAGTTCTGCACCTAAGACAGAGCCCTGAACCTAAGAGAGAGTCCTGTACCTGAGGGAGAGCCATGTAGCTGAAGGAGAGAGCCCTGCACCTCAGAGAGAGAGCCCTGCACCTCAGGGAGAGAGCCCTGCACCTGAGACAGAGCCCTGAACCTGGGAGAGTGTCTGTACCTGAGGGAGAGTCCTGCAACTGATAAAGAGAACCTTGCACCTGATGGAGAGAGTCCTGCACCTGAGACAGAGCACTGAACCTGGGAGAGAATCCTGCACATCAGTGAGAGCCCTGCACCTGTTGGAGAGAGCCCTGCACCTCACTGAGAGAGTCCTGCACCTGAGACAGAGCCCTGTACCTGGGAGAGAGTCCTGCACCTGAGGGAGAGCCATGTAGCTGATGGAGAGAGCCCTGCACCTGAGACAGATCCCTG
>NW_006997384.1:0-1104 GCF_000164805.1 Carlito syrichta | reverse complement strand
TTGACAGATTCTCTTGGGTTTTCAAGGTACACCATCATGTCATCTGCATAGAGAGATAACTTGACTTCCTCTTTTCCTATTTGAATACCTCTGATTGCCTCCTCTTCTCTGATTGCTTTAGCCAGGACTTCCAATACTATGTTGAACAGGAGGGGAGAGAGTGGGCATCCTTGTCTAGTTCCAGTTTTCAGGGGAATTGGTTCCAATTTTTGTCCATTTAGGAGTATGCTGGCTGTGGGTTTCTCGTAGATGGCTTCTACTATTTTGAGGTATGTTCCCCGTATGCCTAGATGTTCAAGGGTTTTTATCAAGAAGGGGTGCTGGATTTTATCAAAAGCTTTTTCTGCATCTAGTGATATGATCATGTGGTTTTTGTTTTGACATCTGTTGATGTATTTAATTACATTTATGGTTTTACGAATATTGAACCAGCCTTGCATGCCAGGAATGAAGCCTACTTGGTCATGATGGATGATTTTTGAGATGTATTGCTGAATCCGGTTTGCTAGGATCTTGTTGAGAATTTTAGCATCTATGTTCATCAAAGATATTGGCCTGTAGTTCTCTTTCTTTGTTGGATCTTTACCTGGTTTGGGTATCAATGTGATGTTGGCTTCGTAAAATGATTTGGGGAGAGTTCCATCTTTTTCAATCGCCTGGAATACCTTCAGTAGGATTGGTATCAGCTCCTCCTTAAATGTCTTGTAGAATTCTGCTGGAAAGCCATCTGGACCAGGGCTTTTTTTTGTAGGAAGTATTCAGTCCATTTTCAATAGACAGTAATATGGTTTCCATGTTTTGCTATTGTGAATAGGGTGGGGAAAAAAACAACATATGTATACAATTTTTAAAAAAATTTTCTTGTAGAATAATTTATATTCCTCCTGGTATATCTCTACAGGGGGATTGCTGGATTCTAAGGATTGTCAATTTTTAGTTCTATTAGAAATCAACACACTGCTTTACATAGAGTTTGAAAAGCTTGCACTACCAAGAGTGTAGAGGCATTTCCTTTTCTCCACAATTACAACAGCATACATTGTTTTTTTTTAAATTATGAATAATGACCATCTTTACTGGAGTTAGGTGGTATCTCATTGTACT
>NW_006997383.1:0-861 GCF_000164805.1 Carlito syrichta | reverse complement strand
TGACATAATAATACAACTATATATATATATGCCAATTCTTATAATATAATGCATTTTATTATATATTATTATATATGAAATATATGATATACACATGATACTTATTTTATAGCATATTAATATATTTCCTTTATCCTTGGTTATAGTCTTTGCTTTGAAGAATTTAGTTTTTATTTTAAGGATGTGGAGGATTTAAAAAAATATTTATATAGACACAGCAGCTTTCTTTTGATTCATGTTTGCATAATATGTCTTTTTCCATCTTCTACTTTTTAGTTACATCTTTATAGTTGTATTTCCTGACAAACTTTGCCTTTCAATGTATAGACCATTTATATTTATTAGATTTAAAGGTTGCTACTTGTTTCTTACATATACCAACTCTTTTTTACTCCCCCTTTCCTCTTTATTACCTTTATTTTTGTAAATTGAGTATTTCTTATTATTCTTTTTTATTATTTACTTATTAACTATGCCTTTTTCTTATATTTTTCTAATGGCTTGTGCCAATTCATACAGGTTTATGCTCATTTCTAATGGCTTATGCCAATTCATTTGTTTGTGAAAGTGATTTCTAAAAGAATTGCTGGTCAAAGACTAAATATATCTTTGATTTTGATGGTCTTCTCCAAATAATTCTTTATTGGTATTGTAATATTCTGTATTCTCAATCCAAATTATAAATATATCTCTTTTCCCAGTGAAGTTATTAGAGAATGGCCAGCTATTAGATTTCTTTTGATCTGCTGCATGAGAAATGATATCTCAGTCAAAATTTAATTTCATTTTTCTTATTTATATTTAATTTTAATTGAACTTTCTTATTAGGATGCTGAAGCTATTTCTATATTTCTATGCACA
>NW_006997382.1:0-1058 GCF_000164805.1 Carlito syrichta | reverse complement strand
TTTCTTTATGTTTGCTTCCAGTAGTTTTATAGTTTTGCATCGTACATCTAAATGTTTAGTACATCTGGAGTTGATTTTTGCATACAGTGAGGGATAGAGGTTCAGTTTCATTCTTCTGCATATGGATACCTGATTTTCCCAGCACTGTTTATTGAAGGGGACGCCATTTTCCCCAATGTATGTCCTTGGCACTTTTGTTGAAAATCAATTGTGTTTAAATATGTGGATTTATTTCTGGGATTTCTATGTTTCATTAGTCTTTGTATCTGTATTTATACCAATTCCAGGCTGTTTAGGTTGCTGTGGCCTTGCACTATGTTATGAAGTCCCATAGTATGATGTCTTCCGCTTTGTTCCTTTTGCCAGAATTTCTCGGTTCAGGCTCGGTTTTTATTCCATATGAGTTTTAGGAGTTTTGTTTTCATTTCTGTGAAATATCATTGATTCCTTGGTAAGGATTGTATTGAATATGTACATTGCTTTGGGCATATGTTCATTTTAATGATATTAATCCTTCCAGTTCATGAGCATGAGATGTCTTTCCATTTGTTTGCTTGTTCTTCAATTTCTTTTATGAGTGTTTCAGAGTTTTTTTTTTTTTTTGAGTTGGAGTCTCACTCTGTCGCCCAGACTGGAGTGCAGTGACCGCTCCCAGCCACCGCCGCCTCGACCTGCTGGGCTCCGGCGATTCTTCCGCCTCAGCCTTCCAAGTAGCCGGAATTACAGGCATGCGCTACCACGCCCGGCTGATTTTTTGATTTATTGTAGAGATGAGGTCTCGCTGCCCAGGCGGGTCTCGAACCTGCGGGCTCAGGCAATCCACTCACCTCAGCCTCCCAAAGGCGCGGGATTACAGGCTGAGCCACTGAGCCCGGCGTTTCAGAGTTTTTTTGTAGAGGTCCTTCACCTTCTTGGTTAAATATGTTCCCAGGTATTTTTTTTATAGCTATTGTAAATTGAATTGTCTTCTTGATTTCTTTCCTAGTTATTTCATTGATGTATAGAAACACTGCTGATTTTGGTATATTGATTTTATATCCTGCAACTTTACTGAGTTC
>NW_006997381.1:0-512 GCF_000164805.1 Carlito syrichta | reverse complement strand
GACAAGAGAAGGAAATCAGGGGTATCCAAATAGGAAAAGAAGAAGTTAAGTTATCCCTCTATGTTGATGATATGATCCTATACCTCAAAAACCCAATAGAGTCTGTCAAAAACCTCCTTGCACTGATAAAGGACTTTGGCAAAGTTTCAGGGTACAAAATCAACCTGCAAATGACAGTCACATTTTTTATACACCAACAACAAATAGGCAGAGAACCAAATAAAAAGCATAATCCCATTCACAATAGCCACCAAAAAAAAAAAAAGAGAGAGAGAGGGAAAGAAATATCTTGGCATCTTCCTAACCAGAGAAAGACCTTTACAATGGAAGCTACAAAACACTATTGAAAGAAATCAAAGAAGACACAAACAAGTGGAAAAATATTCCATGTTGATGGATTGGAAGAATCAACGTTAAGAGGTTCATCCTATGCAATCTACAGATTCAAAGCGATACACATTAAATTACCAACATCATTCTTCTCAGACCTGGAAATGACAATACAGAAATTC
>NW_006997380.1:0-581 GCF_000164805.1 Carlito syrichta | reverse complement strand
CCAGGTCAGTGGGGAGTTTCGGCATGGAGTTCCATTTGAGGAACCTCCAAGCCCCTCGGGATCTGTCCTGAGCCCCTGAGGTTTCCAGGGAATACGCTGCCACCCTGGACTCTCCAAAAGGAGAGCCCAGACAAGTAAGATTGGGCACGGACTTGGCTCTGGTTTTGAGATGGGCCACCCTGGTTGGCTCCTGTGGCTGTGCAGGATCTGGTGTGAGGTCTCCGCTGAGGTGGCAGGGCTGGGCCTGTCCCGTGGTCTCAGGGGCGTCCAAGGCATATGTGGAGGGCACGCGGACCGAGCAGCTCTGTTCTATGTCGTACTGCGGAAACCACGGCCCCCCCACATCCAGGTCGGTGGGGAGTTTGGGCATGGAGTTCCATTTGAGGAACCTCCAAGCCCCTCGGGCTCTGTCCTGAGCCCCTGAGGTTCCGAAGGAATAGACTGGCGCCCTGGACTCTCCAGAAGGAGAGCCCAGACAATTAAGATTGGCCACGGACTTGGCTCTGGTGTTGAGGTAGGCTACCCTGGTGGGCTCCTGGGACTGAGCAGGATCTGTTGTGGGTTCTCGGATGAGGTGGCAG
>NW_006997379.1:0-415 GCF_000164805.1 Carlito syrichta | reverse complement strand
TTGACTGGCAAGCAAGCGGACTAGTTAACTGACCTGATGGCAAGTGAGCAAGCTGGCTAGTTAGCTGATCAGCTAGCTGAGTTGCTAGGCGACTAGTTAGCTAAGTAACTAGTTGATTTGCAAGCTGACTTAACTAGTTAGCTGGCTACCTAGATGACATAGCTAGCTGTCTACCTAGATGACATAACTAGCTAGCAAACTAGCTGGCTAGCTGTCTAGCTAGCTGACTTACCTAGCTAGTTGTAAGGTAAGTGAGCTGGCTAACTGACTTAACTATCTAGCTGACTATCTAGCTGACTAGCTAGCTGACATAAATTGCTAATTGACTACCAAGTTGACTAGCTAATTGACTTATCTAGCTTTCTGAATAGTTAGCTGACATGCTAGATTACTTAACTAGCTAGCTGGCTAGCTA
>NW_006997378.1:0-549 GCF_000164805.1 Carlito syrichta | reverse complement strand
TTTCAATCCATGCTACACCACTCCATTCAATTACACTCCATTCCATTCCATTCAACTCCATTCCATTCCTCTCCATTCCTTTGCATTCCTCTCCATTCGTTTCCTCTCCATTCTAGTTCTCTACATTCCATTCCATTCCACTCCATTCCTTTCCTCTCCAATCCTTTCACTTCCCTTCCATTCCATTCTAAGCCATTCCATTCCTCCTGACCCCAATTCATTATATTCCATTGCTCTCCATTCCATTCCATTCCACTGCATTCCATTCCATTTTCTCCCAATCCAGTCAATTCCATTCCATTATAATTTTCTCCATTCCATTCCAATACATACTACTCCACTCCATTCATTTCCTCTGCATTCCATTCCAATCCATTCCCCTCCATTCCATTCTTCTCCATTCCATTCCTCTCCATTACATGCCACTCCCTTCCACTCCATTCCATTTCAATCCACACTACTTCACACCATTCCATTCCTCTCCATTCGATTTCACTCCATTCCTCTCCAGTCCATTTCTCTCCATTTCATTCCATTGCTCCACATTCC
>NW_006997377.1:0-766 GCF_000164805.1 Carlito syrichta | reverse complement strand
CGTGCTCTCTGTCCCACTCCCCACGTTTTTCTCCGGGGCCTGCTGGCTGAGGCCGTTCCTGGCACTCTGAGGTCACTTCCAGCACCCAGGCCACTCCTGGCGCCCAAAGATGCCGGTCGTGTCCAAGGGGGACAGAATCCGGGCCTGGCATTCTTCATCAGCAACATCCGCAAATGTGAGTGCCCCGGTGCCGCGTGAGGCCTGCGGGCGGGGTTGTGGGAGGCCCAGGGGCACCGGGGTTCGCGGGTGAGGCTGGGGGTCTGGGGGTGCCTCGTGGAGTCTGGGGGGCTGGGATCTGGGGAGGCACATAGTGGGGTCCGGGGTGCAGGATGGAGTCTGGTGTCTGGGGTTGCAGGGTGGAGTTTGAGGTCTGGGGGTGTACGGCAGACTCTGGGGGTGTCCCGAAGTGACAGTGGTGGCAGTAACAGCCGAGGTGGCTCATGGGATCCACACCCTTCTCCGGGACCTGCGGTGCTCAAGAGACTTTGACCGCGCAGTCGGCCTCCCGGGGTTGCCGCTGCACCTGCCTGCGAGCGCCGGCACCCACGTCCTCCTTCCCGCGCCACCCGCCCTTCTTGCATGCGCATGACAGCGGCCAAAAGCAGTGCTCGGGCCTCGATGTGGCAGCAGCGAGGCGGCTCCTGGAGGCGAGGAGGCTCTGGTGTCGGGGAGTGGCTCTTGGCAGTAACTCTTGGCGGCAGCTCTAGCGGTGGCAGTGAGGTGGCTTCTGCAGTGTTAGGGGCAATGGCAGCCGCCCCGTGCTCCC
>NW_006997376.1:0-420 GCF_000164805.1 Carlito syrichta | reverse complement strand
ATATATAGCAAGCAAGGAGTAATTCAGCTGACTAGTAAGCAGCCCAGCTATTTATGTCAGCTTGTTAAGTCAGCTGGTTAGCCAGTTGGTTAGCTTATTAGTGAGCTAGTTATTTCAGTTATCTATCCAGCTTGCTAAGTAATTGAGTCAGCTAGTTAAGTCAGCTGGCTAGCCAGCTAGCTAGCTACATAGAGAGCTAATTAAGTCATCTGGCTAGGCAGCTGGCTAACTAGTTAAGCCAGCTAGTTGAGTCAGCTGGTTAGCCAGTTGGCTAGCAGGTTAAGTAAACTAGTTAATTCAGCCTACTTCGCATCTGGCTAGCTAGGTAGCAAGCTTGTTATTTAAGCTGGCTAGCCAGCTGGCAAGGTAGATAAGTCAGCAAGTTAGCTTAAGTGACTAGTCAACTGGCTAACTAGGTAT
>NW_006997375.1:0-421 GCF_000164805.1 Carlito syrichta | reverse complement strand
GAAAAAAGGATGAAATGGATTTTGGAGACTCAAGTACCATAGGTTCACTTTTTCCTACTAGTACCCTCCTCTTATAGATTAACATAAACAAAATAATTTAAGAAAAAGTTATTTAGGTAATAGGAATGTGAATAAATATGAAAACAAGAGGGCTTTAAACTTGCTTTATTTTCAACAAAGGATGCCATTTTGCACATAAACCCCTATTTATCTAATGGCAGATAAGATGTAATGGATATTAAATACGTCCCTAAATTCCAGTTCAGAATATATTATTTTCTCAGTCTAAATGAGTGCTTTTTGAGTAATTTATTCAGTGAATTTAAAATTAAGCTTTTAATCACATCCATCTCCTGGGGTTCTGGTTCTTCTTCCTCCTCTCCTGAATAGTGTCTGAATATATGAGGAAATGACATTTCCT
>NW_006997374.1:0-422 GCF_000164805.1 Carlito syrichta | reverse complement strand
TCAACCTCTTCTGACATCTGTGCATGCCTTTGGCTGACTCAGTACCTCATACTTGCTCTCACCTTTGGCCTTGGCTGATGCCAGCACACATGTCCTTGGCCTCCACAGATACCTGCATGTGTGTCCTCATGAATCACTCACACCTGCTTGCATGCCCTCAGCTTTCTGTGAGCTTTGCATGCACACCCTCTTTTTTGGCTGACACCCATGTGTGTGCCCTCATCCTCCAGCGACATTCATGTGCATGCCCTCAGCCTTGACTGACACTCATGTGCATACCCTCATCCTCTGATGACACTTGTGCATGCACCCTATGTCTTGGACAACTCCACCGTTATGCCCTTGCCCTTCACCGACACTCACATGCACACCATTGGCCTCAGTCCTCTGAGTCCGCTGACGCTTGCATGCCCTTGACCTTG
>NW_006997373.1:0-550 GCF_000164805.1 Carlito syrichta | reverse complement strand
AGCGAGGGCCTTGAACCACAGGAGAAAGGTTGGGGTACCTGTGAGTCACCCTGAGCAAGGTAGGAGGTCAGGAGGCCCTCCTGTGTAGATCCTAAGACACCCAGAGGAACAGGAAGACGATCTCCACAACTTCCTTCCCCAAGCACAACTCTGGCTTTTTCTTCCCTCCAACCCGCATGGCTTCTAACTGCCTCCAGAGAATTCAATGCAGCTTAGTCTGCACCTGAGGCTTCTATGACCTGATTCTACTCCCCCGTCCAGTGTCACTCTCATTGCTCCCTCTCAGTGGGGCCACTGTAGCTTCCTGTGCATACTGAGTGCCTTCTCACTGCTTTACTTTTACCCATTCCCTCCCTGTCCCTGGGAATGCACTTCTGCTTCCTTTGTCCAAACCCTGCCCAACCTTCAAGGCCATTCTCAATGCCCATTTCTCCAAGAGCCTTTGCTGACCTCCCCAACTGGCTGTGGCCTGCTCTCTTGAACTCTCACATCATTCACACATACCTACTTCATGGACTTTGTCTCCCTGCTCAGCTGTTTTATAATTGTT
>NW_006997372.1:0-896 GCF_000164805.1 Carlito syrichta | reverse complement strand
GTAAGGGAAGGTGCCATTTTCTGGATGAGATTATGGCCAGTTCTCTGAAATGTAAGTGGCTCTCACTCACCATACTTGCATGGAGCATTTTCAGGTCTCTCCCCTGTACTTATCACAGGCTGCCATGGAGGAAAGCCATGTCTATGTGTGTCTTCATCTTACTGCAGAGGTCTTTCACTGAAAGCAATGACTATGTCTTAATCCTCTTTGCATTCCCCTCAAGGTGTACCACGATACCTTGCTATGCTGTGGTGACTTGCTCAATAACTTTTTTTTTTTTTTTTGAGTTGGAGTCTCACTGTCGCCCAGACTGGAGTGCAGTGGCCACTCCTGGCCACCGCAGCCTCGACCTGCTGGGCTCCGGCCATCCTTCCGCCTCAGCCTTCCACGTAGCTGGAACTACAGGCGCGCGCTACCACGCCCGGCTAATTTTTTTTGATTTATTGTAGAGATGAGGTCTCGCCAAGTTGCCCAGGCGGGTCTCAAACCCGCAGGCTCAGGCAATCCACTCACTTCAGCCTCCCAAAGGCATGGAATTACAGGCTGACCCACCGAGCCCGGCTGCTCAATAACTCTTGTTCAAATAAGCCATTTGTTATTTGTTGGATTTTGCATGTTGATTTTTATAGTTTGAGTACAATTCAGTGATTTTTTTTTTTAAAGAGCAATAGTCCTGATATATAGATGTGTAATTTCCTTTTTCTTTTTTTTTTTTGAATGAGGGTCTTACTCTGTTGCCCAAGCTGGGGTGCAATAGCACAATCATGGCTCATCTTAGCTTCAGTCTCCTGGTCTCAATCAATCCTCTGCATCAGCTTAGCGGGTAGCTGGGAGTTCAAGAAAGGACACCACTCCTGGCTAATATTTTTGAATTTTTTGTACAGATGAGGTCTTGC
>NW_006997371.1:0-2918 GCF_000164805.1 Carlito syrichta | reverse complement strand
CCTCCAACTCCAAATAATAATAATAACCACCACTGCCACCCCCACCAACCCTGCCACCCAGCGCAAGTAGTCACCCTCAGGGATGGGAAAGGAAAAGGCACTTTCCCGTCTTTTGTTTGTGGGATGTTACAGAGGTGGCCACCGGGCACATCCATCCCACATCTTTGGCAACGAGTCCCAGAAGACTTACCTCCACATTCCACCTTTATGCCACATGGGAAAGACACATGTGAGCTCATGGAACAGACGGCTCTGAGTTAGGGTGGTTGTAGGGCACAGAGCTATCAAGGCAGTCCGGCAATGCTGCAGCCAGTCTGTGTTCTGGTCACCCTATCTGCCATGTTCAGGGGGAGGGCCCCTTCCTCTCCTGATCACTCCATCATCCCCTGACAACGCAGACCTTTCCCTGGGAAGCCGTGGATGCCCATCGTGACACACTTGGGAGGCATCTCTGTTGGCCAGACTGAGGTATGGAGGCATGAACGTGTATCCCGGGGCCTCACTCTGCTGGCTCAGGTGGTTCTTCTGTCCCAGCCCCCAAGCAGCCACGACTCTGGGGGTCACCATGCCTGGCTTGATTTTGGTTACCTCTCGCTGAGATGAGGTCTGACCACTTCACCTAGGTTGGTCTACAACCCCAGGGATCAGGGAACCTCCTGCCTTGAACTCCCATGGCATGGGGCAGCAACCTTTAGCCACAGTGCCCAGGCCAGGACTTGCACGTGCTGTGAGTGGGGGTGGCACAAAGGCCCACCCCGGAACAGAGGCCACCTCATCCTGTGTAGCTGGGATAACGGGCACCACCATGTGTGACTGGAGTGTTAGCATTCCAGGAAGCAACAAATTCTTACTTCATAGCCCAGGCTGGACTCGGTCTCACGACCTCCAGCGGTCCCCTGCCTTGGCCTCCCTATGGCACAGCCAGATTGGGTGCCGATCCACCGTCTTTCAGTAACTCTAGACCCAAGGCTGGGACCTCCTTCCGAAATGATCTGTGTCTGTTCAGGATGATCCCAACTCCATACACAAATGGATGGTCTTCTTTTTTTCCTTTTTAACTTTTTTCTTTTAGTCAAAGTCTCACTCCATTGCCCAAGATGGAGGCCTTGGCCCATTGGACTCCCTCTAACCTTTCCATGGCCTTCAGAAGAACCAGAACTAGAGGCGAGCACCACCACACACAGCTCATTTCGGATGGGTGGTAGAGACAAGTTCTCGCTGAGGTGCCTGGGTGGGTCTCAGCCCGTGGGCTCTGGCTGGCCTCTGGAATCTGCCTCACAAACAGCTGGGATGACCAGGCTGAGTCCTGAACCTGGCCACGGACCTTCATCGAAGATGAACCAGAAGGCCTGGTGTGGTGTCCCATGCCTGAAATCTTAGTGCTCTGGGAGGCCGAGGCAGGAGTATGGCTGGTGACCAGAAGCCCAAAGTCAGCCTGGGCCACACAGGGAGACCCCATCTTGGCACTCTATGGTCGAGGTTGTCATCGTGCTGGCAATTCTGGAGGCTGAGGCAGGAGTTTTGCCAAAACCCATTGTTTCGAGGCTGGTGGTAAATGGCGGTAGTGTCTCTGGGTCCCAGCCTGGGTCACAGAACCAGACCCTGTCGCCAGAATCACAAACAAATTATCAACTGCGCATGCTGTGTTCACAGGGCAACTGGCTTTAGAGCCAGGAAAAATGAGATTGGGGGGACAAATGTCCGCAGGTGAGAGATGAGTCCTTGTACTTTCTTGGCAGAAGGCCCTTGTTGCCAAGTTGGAGGTTCGGCCTGCCTGGGTCACATTTCTCACCTCGGAAGGGAGAGCTAGCAGGAACCCAGCAAGGGAGACCCAGGAACTCCCGCATCAATGCGGGGTAGCAATTGGTGAGTTTGGGGCTGTAACTGCAGAGCTTGGAAGAACTTCACATGTTAGGGGGCGGGAGGGGAAGGACTGAGGGCAGAAGATTTGCAGGAGAATGGATTTCTTTCTTTCTTTTCTTCCTTCCTTCCTTCCTTCTTTCTTTCTTTCTCTTTCTTTCTTTCTTTCCTTCCTTCCTTCTTTCCTTCTTTATTTCTTTCTTTTCTTTCCTCACTAGGTTGCCCAGGCTGTTCTCAAACTGCCCAACTTTCAACCTCTCGGCCTGGGGCTCCCAAACTGTTGTCATCACAGGCTTTCTATTTGGTCAACATCCTGGTCTTCCTGCCTGATCTTGAACTCTTGGCTGGAGGTGATCCTCCCTCCGAGGCCTGCACTCACCCAAGGTTTTCTGGGTTTGCTTGGGGTCAAGGTGGAGGATTGCTATGGTGTCCTGCCTGGTCTCAAACTCCCAGGCTCATGCCATCTTCCCATCTCAATCTCCCCAAGTGCTGAGGAGACAGGCATGAGTCACCTGGCCAAGCCCCCTATGAAGACTTGAGGGTCACACTCTCCCTTCCAGAAGGTAGCCCCTTGGAGGAACAAGCATGTCCACCCTGAGGAATGAAGTGGGTGGAGGGCTGGGCACCCCGGTGGAGACACGCCCCTGACCCAGGCAATCCAGTGGGTCAGGCTTGGTGGACAACTGCTGGCCGCTCTTGGGTCCTGGGTCATCTGAAGAAAACAGGCCTCGCAGTGGGGCCCAGAGATGTGTGTGAAGCCTGGTCATGGAAGTTCACGTCTCTTACCCCAGCACTTTGGGAGGCCAAGGGAAGAAGATGGCCTGAGCACCCAGGTTCAAGACAAGCCCAGACACTTTGGTGAGACTTCATCTCTACAAGAAACCAACAAAATGAGCCCTGTCTCCAAAAACATCAGAATCGAACACAGATTCTAACTGTGTGTGGTTAGTTCACAGGGCGACTGGCTTTAGAGCCAGGTAAAATGGGATTGGAAGGGTAGAAATGTACCCGGGTGAGGGATGTGTCCCTGGACTTTCTTGGCATAGGGTCCTTGTGGT
>NW_006997370.1:0-496 GCF_000164805.1 Carlito syrichta | reverse complement strand
TGGTATCTTATTGCTACAAAGAGTCCATTCCAACAGTCTTATGATCCTTATCTTAACATTCATGCTAGTCAATTGTGTATAAGACATAAAAGAGACAGAGTATGAGGAGGTGTGTCTGACCTCCTGTTCTATCATGGCTGGAAACTCAGTTTTTAAGGTTTCTCTGGGCCCTCCTTGGTCAAGAGGACATCCATTCAATTGGTTAAGGGGCTTAGAATTTTATTTGTAGTCCACAAGCCCAACAGAAAGATGGTGCTAGTCACAGTCCCATCTCATGACTTGGGCTCAAATCCTCTTACCCTCCCTCATCCCATGAAGCCCGTTCTGCCCTGGGTTCCTGTCCCCTGGTCCACTGCCTGGTGGGCACGAAGGAGAAGAGGTCCAGCTTCTCATGGTGTCCAGACTTTACTCCTAAACTGTTCATCCATATGGTGATGATGTTTTTATTGCTTAAGATCTGCCTTCACTTTAAGAACATAAATTCCTCAGTGGCAGG
>NW_006997369.1:0-864 GCF_000164805.1 Carlito syrichta | reverse complement strand
CTGCGGACACAGAGGTAGAAGATAGTCATGGACAAGCCAAGAAGAGAGGCCTCAAGAGAAATCAGAACAACAGCTTAAGCTTAAGCTAGCCTCCAGAATGTGGAGCAACTAAATTTCTGTTGCTCGAGTCTTTGGCGTGTGGTGCTGTGATATAGCAGGCTGGCCAACTGATACAGCCTATAAGGACACACACAGGATGCTCTCTGGAGCAGGACTCCCATGGGAAGAGAATTCTCCCAAGTCAGGCTCCACTGACGTTGAAAGGCTGAACTGTTGTGGGAAAACAGCCTCCCTCATGGAATACAATGAAGACATGCGAGGGCACAGATCTGCCCAGATGGCTACGGGGTGAGGTCCCTGCGATAACACAATCCAGACAAACAAACGCAGAGGAGCTTAGCTCCTTTTTTGTGAAAGAGCCCCCCAAGCCCTTTGCGTGCACACCGCTCTACTACAACGGGTGGTGTGTAAACCGTAGGGAAGCTCTGGCAAGGCAACGGAGCTGCCTGCTTCAGGGGCTACCTGGGGCAGGGAGTTCAAACAATAAAAACAGTAGCAGCAGGCAAAGACACGCGTGGCCTAGTGCAATTGAAAGTAGCACAAGAACATTTTCGTTAATAGTCCTACAAGTATGTGAACTGGGACTTTGCACCTCACCCAGTTGCCACTGAGGGTGGAGGAGACTCATGGAGGCCGATTCCCATGGGAGGGGCCCGTGGGTCACCAGAGTGGCAGAGGCCTAAAACAGAAGCCAGGGTGACCCCACACTCGGGTCGACTCCCGGGGCCGCCCAGTCTTCTCAGGTCCCTGACCAGGTAGGCCCCTGCATGCCCACTCTCACCCCGGCACAGCACTAGTCACAGT
>NW_006997368.1:0-3789 GCF_000164805.1 Carlito syrichta | reverse complement strand
GCACGCTACCACGCCCAGCTAATTTTTTGAATTATTGTAGAGAGGAGGTCTTGCCAAGTTTCCCAGGTGGGCCTCGAACCCACGGGCTCAGGCAATCCACTAACCTCAGCCTCCAAAAGCATGGGATTACAGGCTGACCCACCGAGCCCGACCATGATAAAATTTAATGACCAAAAGTTTTGTTTACTTGGAAACTCAAAATTATAGATTTACATAGGCATAACAAAAAGTTAATTATAGACATATGCTCTTATGTTCTTCATTTACATTATCTTTTATTTGGAATGCACTCATAGTAGTTATAGATTAGTTTTATCTGCTCGCCAGTCTGAGCAACAGAGTGAGACCCCAATTCAAAAAAAAAAAAAGAACTAACTTCTCAAGATCATTCTACTCTATATTAGGAGTTACAAAAATCCAGAAAAGTTCATCAGTCATAACAATTTTAAAATGGACAACTTAGAAAATCTGAATTTTGAGAAATGGGTAAGATGGTGACAGAAGAGTATGAGTGTTGGGAGTCTCTGTAAAGGTGAGTGTCCATAAAGGCAGTCTGCGTGAGTGGGTGTGCACAGGCGGGTGAGTGGGAAAAATACAATTGAGAGGAGACTCGGGATAAAGCACCTGGTACACCCCTCTGCAAGTGACTGCAACACACCACTGTTCAGTGATCCTAGTCCCAAGTATACAGGATCATCTGCCATTCTTGGCTGTCTCTCAGGAGGAGGCAGCAGAGATCAGTTGCTTCTCATCACCTAGCCCATGTCACCACCTGTGAGAGTAGATTGGGCACCAGCTGTGAGAACCATGGAGAAGGCACAGCAAGGAAATCTGGAACCTAGCCCTGCCTCGAGTGAGAATAAATCAACTGCTGTCCTCTTCTCTGTCCCAGAACTGGACAGAGATCTCTGGTGGCCTGACCATCTCTGTTCAGCATCCAGCCTGAGACCCAGAGGTGATCTCCGCACCCATCTGGGATGACCATTGCTGTCCCTGAGCGGAAACTTCAGGAGCTGACACAGAAAGACAGAGCCCCCAGATCCATGCTGGACCAGGTACAGACACATCTGATCTGAGTGGGAGACTTGGCGGTGGCAGCTGATGAGTAGCATGAGTCCATATCTGATTGACCTGCCTCCCACAGCAGTTCATTGGGTGTCTCATCTGATTCACCCTCCTCTCACAGAAGTCCATGAGGCATCTGACCATGCTAAGAGTAAAATAGTCAGTTTGCATTGAGAGTGAGGAGAGGAGCTAGAGACCAGAGCCCACTCCCTACTGCACTGGCATCAGCAGAGCTTAGAAAAGGAACCTGAAGTTCCAAAAATTGTCACAAAGGAGCACTTTTTTGTCTTTCTTCTTTTCTTTTTTTTATCTGTTGTACTTGTTGTGTCTTTATTTGTTGTTGTGGTTTTTCAGTTTTTCTGTTTGCATATGGATATTTTTGAGGGTGAGTGCATCATCAGATTTTTTTGGTGTGTATGTTTGTTTGTATGCTTGCTTGTATGTTTTGGATTTTTAAATTTTATTTGGGGTTTTTTATTCTTTGTTTATTCATTAGTTGGTTTTCCTTATTCTTTTTCTATTTAATCTTCCTTCTTCTTTTTTTCATTTTTTCCCCTTTTCTTATCCCATTTTGCTTTCAGGGACATACATATACCTCAACTACATGGACATGTACTAAGGTGGTGGCAAGTGAGTTCCAGTGGGCCCACACACCTGTCAGTGGGTACTGTGCTCTGCAGATAGCTTCTGAACCACAGCTCTCCCCATCACACCTAAATCAACTCTCAAAACTATAAAACCCACAGCCTCCCACCCCCAGTCTGGCTTGAAAATTGAACAAATTCTGAGGATCTGCATAAGGAAGAAAAGAGGATTGAGTATATAGTAGTGGAAGCTAGCCTCCCATCACTGAGCAACAGAATTTAAAAAGGGGGAAAAAGGGGAAAAAATCACAAATGAAGAAGAACAAAATGAAGAACAATGGTTTCATCCAGACTGCTCGGAAGACAGCAATTGAAAATACTTTGGCTGGGCTCGGTGGCTCAGCCTGTAATCTTGTGCCTTTGGGAGGCTGAGGTGAGTGGATTGCCTGAGCCCATGGGTTTGAGACCCACCAGGGCAGCAAGACCTCATCTCTATAATAAATCAAAAATCAGCCGGGAGTGGTAGTGCATGCCTGTAATTCTGGCTACTTGGAAGGCTGAGACAGAAGGTATCACCGGAGCCCAGTAGGTTGAGGCTGCGGTGGCCGGGAGTGGCCACTGCACTCCAGTCTGGGCAACAGAGTGAGACTCCAACTCAAAAAAAAAAGAAAAGAAAAGAAAATACTTTGGAACTTAAACAATGAAGAATCCCTAGAATGACTTGTCTCAAACCACAAATTCAGATATCAAGATATTCATGGAAGAATGAATAGAAATGAGGAGAGAAAAGAGGAATGAATGAAGGAGTTGATAACTGAGATGATGGCAATAAAGAATAGAGTAAATAAAATAAATTAAAAACTAATAAACATGGAAAGCAGAGTTAGCCAAGCAGAAGAAAGAATCACAGACCTTGAGGACCAAAATATGGCACTAACCCAAACTGTTAAAAACATAGAAAAGAAGCTTTAAAAGACAGAACAAAGCCTCCAAGAGATGTGTGACTATATCAAGAGGCCAAACCTATGATTAATTGGCATTCCTGAGGCAGATGCAGAGACAGAGAGCACCCTGGAACAAACATTCCAAGTAATTAGCAAAGAAAACTTCCCTCATCTCATCAGAGATGTGACCATTCAAATGCAAGTGATCCAGAGAAATCCTACAAGACATCAGGTGAGAAGACCAACTCCTAGACACACAGTAATCAACTTCCAAAGTACATAGAAAAAATAAATTCTAAAGGAAGAAAGAAAGGTCAGACTACCTACTAGGAAATACTGATTAGAACAGTAGCAGACTTATCTATAGAAAAACTACAAGCTAAAGGAGACTGGAGTGCAATCTTAAAAGTTCTCAAAGATAAACCATTCCTACCAAGAATTTTCTAAGCAATTCAGCTAAGCTTCATCAGTAATGGAGAATTAAAATCCTTCCCAGACATTCAATCTCTAAGAGTTTACACCACCTCCTAACAAGCTCTACATGAAACACTTAAGAAAGTATTAAACACAGATGAAAGAAAAGAATGAGCACACTCTTCCCAAGAAAGCAGGATAAAGATTGAAAACATATGTGTATGTGTGTGTGTGTGTGTGTGTGTGTGTCCCAAAATTAAAAAAAACAACAAACAAATAAACAAAAACAACATCAAACTCTTTAAGAACCTCCTGATAGGGTTAAACTCTCACATCTCTGTAATTAGCCTAAACATGAATGGACTAAATGCATGACTGAAAATACCTAAAATGGCAAAATGATTTTTAGAAATGACACACCAATAGTCTGTCACCAAGGGAGTATTCTCACCCTAAAGGACAGTCATAGACTGAAAGTAAAAGGATAGAAAACAGATTTTTCAGTTGAACAGAACATAAAAGACAGCAGGAATTGAGATCTTAATGTTAGACAAAATAACCATTAAGCTAACGAAAGTTTAAGAAATATGGAGTGTCACTGCATAAGGATAAAAGGTTTAATTCATCAACAAGAATATCTATCCTAAGCATATATGTACTAAACATAGGAGCATCAACTTTTATAACTTTTATAAAGCAGCTTCTTGGTGAACAAAAAAGATATTGACTCTAACACTATTATTGCTGGGGACTAAAATAGATCATTGAGGCAAAAAATCAAG
>NW_006997367.1:0-453 GCF_000164805.1 Carlito syrichta | reverse complement strand
GGCTAGACAGCTGGCTAACTGGTTAAGTCTGCTAGTTAATTCAAGTAGCTATTTGTCTGGATAGCAAAGTAGTTAGCTAGTTAAGTCAGCTGGCTAGCCAGTTGGGTAGCAGGCTATGTCAGCTAGTTATGTCAGTTGGCTAGCCACCTGGCAAGGTAGGTAGCTAGCTAATTAAATCAGCTGGCTATAGGGCTGGCTAGCTTGTTAAATCAGCTAGTTATATGAGGATTTAGCTGGTTGGCTAGCTAGGTGACTAGCTAGTTAAGCGAGTTGGCTAACCAAATGGCTATCTAGTTAAGTCAGCTAGTTAACTCAGCTGGTTAATAGGCTGGCTAGCTTGGTGTCTGGCAAGTTAATCTGACTGGTTAGCATGCAGGTCTGGCAAGTTAAGCTGGCTGGTTAGCATGCAGGTGGCTATCTGGCTGTCCAGACAGCCATCTGGCTGTTTAAGCT
>NW_006997366.1:0-583 GCF_000164805.1 Carlito syrichta | reverse complement strand
GCTGCATTAGCTAGTTGAATTAACTAGCTAGCCAGACTGCTAGACATCTGACTTAACTAGCTTTCTAACTAGCTAGCAGGCTAGTTAGCCAACTGACTTAATGAGCAGACTTAACTTTCTAGAAAGCTGGGTAGCAGGGTAATTTAACTAACTGACTTAACCAGGTAGCCTGCTGGCTAGCCAGCTGACTTAACTAGCTAACCTAACTAGCTAGCCAAATTGCTAGCCACCTGACTTAACTAGCTGACTTTACCAGTTAGCCAGCTGGATAGCCAGCTGACTTAACTGCTAGCTATCTAGCTAGGTAGCTGGGTAGCCAGCTAGAATAGCTAGCTGACTCAACTAGCTAGCCAGCTTGCTAGCCAGCTGGCTTAACAATTTGACTGACTAGGTAGGTGACATAACTAGTTGGCCGACAAGTTAACTGACCTAATTTATCGGCCGACTAGTTGGTCGACTAGTCGGCCAATTGGTTAGCTTACTTAACTAGTCAGATGGCTAGTCATCCGACCAGTTAGCTGATTTAACTAGTGGGCCACCAAGTGAGCCAACAGGTGAGGTGATTTAACTAGTTGGCCAGGGA
>NW_006997365.1:1212-6694 GCF_000164805.1 Carlito syrichta | reverse complement strand
CCAGGGTCCTGACCTGTGGGGCTCAGGTGGTCCTCCTGAGCCTTGGTTGTTAATTTAGGGTCAGAGTCCCCAGGTATCAATAATTTAAGAAACCAATTATCTCAGTCATTTGCCATTCTGGGAAGACAATAGGTGCTATCAGTTACCATAGCTTTTGTAGGGGAGTTTAAACAACCCAAAATATCACGGGATCATTCTGATTTTTTAGGTAAACTAAAACATATTGGAGGAGAACTAGAACTACCTGAAAAAGAAAATTATGATTAATAACAGTTTTGACTTGTGAAGAAAAAAGAGTGGGGCCTCCTAATAAAGATAAATGATCAATAAAACAGTAATAATCTCAACATTCCATGTAACATGATGGAACACTGGAGGGTTTGGAATATAACACCAATACGATTTTGCTGAACAAATACAACCCACCTGACATGCTATAATAACCAGCATAGCAACAAAAACAGTAGAAGGAGTGAGAGAAGTGTTTTGAGAGTGAACCAAATACTCATCATCATGAGTGAGCACCTTGATTTGCCCCAATGTGGGCAGTCTGCACTATCTAGTCAAAACATCTTGATGGCAGCATCTGGGTTGAGGAGTGGGAGACGACAAATGATTGGCTGTCTTAGGTTGAGTTGTTGGAGGTTGAAGTGGTTGTTGAATGGTGAGATCTTTCATCTTTTGGCACCAACACCTTCTCTTCATCATCTGCATCCAACTCAGACTGATGGCGTGATTTAAGTCTCATATGGCTGTACCTTGACGAGGGTGGGGAGCTGGACATGACTAATTAGACGTTTCGGTGCCCAAATAGGGGAGGGACATCCTGGGGAAAACACAAGCAAATTCTCTCCTGCATGTCCAAAGGACATCTGGCCCCTTCCATTGACCTGTAAAAAGATCTTCCCATTTTAACATTGGTTTAACAGTATTCTCAGTACTCCAAAGTCTTATCATAGCTGAGTGTCCTTGAGGGTTCAAACTGAGATGATTAATTACAAACATAGCATGATTTACGGTATGATGGGGAGAACTCTATCTGAATTCTACTTCATGCAATTTAACTATTTGATTTTTTAACTATTGATGGGCTCTCTCGACTATAGTTTGACCTTGAGAATTATACGGAATTCCTGTAGAATGTGAGATGCCAAACTGGGAACAAAACAACTGAAAAGCTTTTGATGCATAAGCATGAGCATTATCAGTTTTTAAATGTTTAGGAATACCCACCTGTGAAAAACAAAAGAATAAATGTTGGACTACATCTTTATAGTCTTCCCAGTTCTGGGAGAGGCTAAACTTACATGGGAAAATGTATCCACTATCACATGTAGAAATGACAGTTATCCAAAACTTTGGAAATGGGTAGCATCCATTTGCCACAAAACATTAGGTTTTAATCCACAGGAATTAACTCCTGAGGGGAGGTGGTTATTAGAAGGACACGAAGTACAATTTTTTATCCTTTCTCCAGCCATTTCTCTTGGAATGTTAAACTTGTGCCTTAAAGCTGCAGCGTTTGGATGATGAATTTTATGAGATTGCTGAGCTTGAGTGACTAAAGAATCTACAAGGAGAGGGCACATAACTGATTTTGTCAAGGCATCTGCTAATTGATAACCTTGATGTAGAGGTGCAGGGAGTTCTGAATGAAATCTAATATGACCTATGAAAAATGGTTGGTTTCTAACAATTATTAGTTGCTGTAGTTAGATAAGTAAATCAAGAATAGTTGTCTTATTAACAGGAATGGTGGCTGTTTTAATTTGAGAAAACAACCCTTTTATATAACAGGAATCAATATAGAAAGACAATTTTCTTCTCTTAAATCAGGATGGTAACAAATCAAAATCCCTCCCCCCTGGAGCCACTTGCTGGAAGTTTTTTGACGCAAATGGACAAATTTAAATTATATGATATCTTTTTCATGAAACCTATGTGCTTCTTCTTTTAAGTTTTCCTTATCTTCAGGGGTAGAGGATCATCATCAACAGGACCAACATTGCCTGGAGGGAACAGGGGTTAGTAAGGGAGTTCTTTCACCTGATTCCTCTTTTACTTTAATAGTCATTTTATCAACCTTTTGTTGTGGATGAAGACATCTCTAATTATAATCCATAATGCAAAAGTATCTACAAGCACTTGTTCCAGACCGCAAAGAGTGTAATACAGCTTCAATTTTTTCCCAAAACTTTGTCCATGTTTCTAAATTAATCATATCTTCTTCAGGGAACCAGGGACAATTTTCTTGCACAAATGGAGAAAATGAGATAATCGTGTAGGGGAAACTTTATTTATTTATATTTTTGGGGGGTTGGAGTCTCACTCTGTCACCCAGACTGGAGTGCAATGGCCACTCTCGGCCACTGCAGCCTAGATCTGCTGGACTCTGGCGATCTGTCCACCTCAGCCTTCTGAGTAGCCAGAATTACAGGAAAGTGAGCTCAGGCAATTGATTCACCTCATGGTCCCAAAGTGCGGGATTACAGGCTGAGTCACCGAGCCTGGCATAGAGGAAGCTTTAATTCCTCTTTTAGAAAGCATATACATCAAAATACTTATGAAAAATTTTCTTACTTTAAATCGACTCTTTCCCATGATTATATCATGGCTCTAAAACTGCTAGCCTTACCTAGCTCTTCCTGCCTTTACAGAGGGGTGTGCAGCACCCTAGGTAAATTCTGATCCCGTCTGATTAAAGTAAGACTTACTTTTCGGGTCCCTGTTTGGGCACCACTTGTCAGAGTCCAGATCCAGCAGGTCAGGGTTTTCTGAAGGAGGAACAGCATCAATGTAGGAGAAAACTTGGACATTGACTCTTGCTATACAGGACAGATGCCCATTTATTTTTCTTTTCAAGTTCTTTTTATACTTTTAGTTACATACAGTTTGGTCTTCAAACCCAGACGTATTTATTTTGTTTTTATCATTGTCTTAAACGTGATGAAATACTGTCTGTCTTCCCTCAAATTTGTGACAATGTATCCACTAATAGAATCTTTAAAACATGTAATTATTCACAGCGTGTTTTCTCAAAGTATTAACCCTAAACATCTAAACTTTTAACAACTTAATGCCTAACATGTTTTCCTAACATTTTATTTTTTCTAAATACAATTACAAAACCTTTTCTACTATTTCAACATTTCTATATTAATCACGTACACTAAAATGCAAAAAGTTTTTGGATACTTCAAATATAGGGCCATCCATCTGTTTTCTTGCATAAATGGCCGCACCTAAAATTAAAACACTCGTAATCCTCACAACCTTTTTCGTTATGCTCAAAATACCTATATAACACTTCACATTAGCAAAATGAAAACCACTTCCCCAAAGCTCTCTAATTAGCAACCAACTTAAAAAACTGAAACTAGTAAACCTATTGTGATACCAAACATGATGTTTATAATTTGCGTATATAGTCCCCTGAGAGGGATAAAGAGAGCACTGATGCACATTCATCCCAAGCCTCTCAGAGGTAGGAGAGTGCCACCTGCAGTTTTTAACCATTTTTGTGGGTTCAAACACCAAAGGGTGGGAACAGAGAAACTCAAGTGGAGTGTCATATCTTGGCAGAAATATTTTCATATCCCTAACTGCTTGTTTCTACTAATAGATACTTTTATTGGACTACTATTTTTTTGCATCCCCTAACTCTTTGGATAGCAATGGCAAACATAAAAATATGAGTAGAAGAAGCAGGGAAAATAGCAGCCTATAGTGAGCCTGCAACCTGGAGTCTGCAGGCTTATGGACCCTGTCAACATGAAGGCCTCTGAGGCTGGTTCCTGACACCGGGTCATCGGAAGGCAGTGGGCCTCCTGGTGGGGCCCAGAGAGGGGTTTGGAGGTCAGGCGCCGATGCTCATGCCTGTCATCCTGGAATCTGAGAGGCTGAGGCAAGAGAATGGCTGGAGCCCCCAGGTTCAAGACCAACCCGGGCACCTTGGCGAGACCTGGTCTCTACAAGAAGCCATAAAATTGAGTCCAGCATGGTGGTGCACACCTGTCGTTCTGGCCACTTGGGAGACCACAGCAGGAGGATCATCAGAACCCAGTTGGTGGAGGCCCTGGAGGCAGAGAGTGGGTCTCTGGGCTCTGGCCTGGGTGAAAGAGTGAGACTCTGACTGAGAATGATAATACCAACTTTCACCACCACCACAACCACAGGCTGGGCTAAGGAGTTCAGCCTGGCCTCCGGCCTTTTGGAAAGCCAGATTAGTGGATGACCTGAGCCTGTGGGTTCAACACCAGCCTGGGACATGGGGAGAGACCTTGTCTCGGCCATCAAAAATAAATCCAAAATTAGCCAGGCGTTTGGGTGCAGGCCTTTGGTTCAAGCCACTCAGGGGGCTGATGCAGGAGGATCGCCAAATCCTGGCAGGTGCTGTCCGTGGTGGCCATGACCATGCCCCTGTGCTCTGACCTGGAAGACAGAGTGGGATTCCGGCTACCAATAATAATAATGACCACCAACACCACCACCACCACCCCTTCCATTCAGAACAAGGAGTCATCCTCAAGGATATGAGAGGAAAAGGTACTTCCTGGCCTGTTGTTGCAGGAGGTTTCAAAGGTGGCCACCGAACATGTCTGTCCTGCACCTTTGGCCATGTGCCCCAGAAGGCCTGACTCCACTCTCCACACATGCCTGGGTTGGTCTCCAAACCCTGTGCTCAGGCAATCTGCTGCTTCAAACTCCCAGGGCACGGGGCTGACTGCTATGAGCCATGGTGCCTGGCCTGGATTCACACATTCTGTCTGTGGGGGTGACGCAAAGGAATGCCTTGGATGGAGGCCACCACATCCCATGTAGCCAGGACCGAGGACTGTTGGTGACCAGCACTGACCAAGGGTGGGTTAGGACCGCACTGGAGAATCTAGACGGAGAGAAGAGACCACTCAGAGGCAGTTCTTCTGGGAACAGTCTGATCAGGACTGAAGCTAAATTTTATTCGGACTCCTTCCAACTTCTATACCCTCCAGCAGTGTGATAATGACTTACTGGGGGCGTACAAGTTCCGTGCTTTACAAACTATGCATCACAAGACCACCACGAGATCTGCAATTTCCAAGCAAACAATTAGAATTCCATGATGCCTGTCGTGCTTACATTAAGGTCACAGGTGCACAATTTCAATACAAATCGTTCAAAGTGTTTTCCATAATGTTCAATGAATCAGTCATATTATACTCTTTGTTCTAAACCCTGATTAATACAAAAAACTTTTCTAAGTTAACTCTTGGTTTACTGACTCCTAATATTTTTAACGATTAATATTATCAACTTAACACTATACTATAACCTATAAGTTTACTTAAATGACTTAGCTGTTAGTTATACTATTAACCTATTGTGATTTAACGTAATGCCTTATAACTCAGTTAAAACTTATTCTTAAACTGCCAAACTTTACTATAATTCATATGAGTTTCATATGTCTAAACTTTAATTTTTATATGATCTAGTGATTGGA
>NW_006997365.1:0-810 GCF_000164805.1 Carlito syrichta | reverse complement strand
TTCCAGATGGGCCTTTACAGGCCTCAGCCATGTAGCTATAGATGTTGGCTCCCAACAGAGGATACCACCACGAGTGACTTCAGTATTTTCATTGTGGGGAGCGACGATGTATCGTTACATGGACCAGGCCGGTCTCGAACTCCTGAGCTCCAGCTGTACCTTGACTTGGCCTCCCAAAGCCACAGCACGTTTGGCTGCTGATTGACTGACTTTTGGGAACTCCACGAACAAGACCAGGGCTTCCTTCACCAATGATCTCTGTCTGTTCACGATGATCCCAACTCCATACACAATTGGTTGCTCTTCTTTTCTTTTCTTTCCTTTTATTTTTTTATTTTTTGAGTTGGAATCTCACTCCTCACCCAGGATGGAGGGTGGTGGCTCTCTCCCGGCCCATACAAACTCAGCCCTCTGAGCTCCAGCGAGTCGTCCCCCACAGGCCTTCTGAGAAGCTGGATCAACAGAGGTTGAGACCCCTAGACTGGACTTGATCCTTCATCTAAAATGAGCCAAAAGGCTGGATGGGGCAAACAATGCCTGGAATACCAGCACTCTGGGAGGCTGAATCGGGAGGATGGTTGTATCCCATGAGGTCAAGGCCAGCCTGGGCCTTGCAGGAAGACCAGACCCCGTCTCCGCACCCATTCAAAAATGGGGTCTGGGGACATGGTGTCCATCGTCCCATTCACTACAGAGGCAGAGGCAGGAGGATCGTTGAAGCCTGTGATTTTGAGGCTGTTGCTGAACAATTGTCATGTCCCCAGGCCCCAGTCTGGGCCACAGAGCCAGAACCTTTCTCCAAAAACAGCA
>NW_006997364.1:0-471 GCF_000164805.1 Carlito syrichta | reverse complement strand
GTACTTTATTTAATAATAGCCCCAGAGCTCAGAAGTAGTGATGCTGGCACACTGTCATAGCTGTTCTATTTTATTACTCTTGTTGCTCATCTCTTATTGTGCCTAATTTATAAATTAAACTTTATCATAGGCATCTATGTATAGGAAAAAAATATATTTATGAAGGGTCAGAACTATCTGTAGTTTCAGGCTTCCAGGGTCTTGAAATGTATACCCTGTGGTTAAGGAGAAAATACTGTATATATCTTCTAAAAATTCACCCATTTAGGAAAAAAATCAGGGAGGAGACTAATCACATACACTGCATTTGAACCTCCCCGCTGTACAAAAACTCCCAGAGTCGTCTATTGCACTTACTGCTGTCTCCTTCGCATTTATTCCAGGGCCTGAACAATAGATTCTCATTAAATACTTGGATGGATGGATGGATGGATGGATGGATGGGCGGACAGATGGACAAAGGATGAATGC
>NW_006997363.1:0-1095 GCF_000164805.1 Carlito syrichta | reverse complement strand
ATAGCTGACTAAACTGTCTAGTTACATACCTAGTCAGCTGTCTTGTCAGCATACTTAACTAGGTGACTTAAGTAGCTAGCCAGCTGACTAGCAGGCTGATCTAACTGCCTAGCTACATAGCTAGCCAGCTGTATAGCCACCTGTCTTAACTAGCTAGCTACCTATGTAGACTGCTGGCTTACAAGCTGACTTACCTACCTAGCTACCTAGATAACCAGCTGGCTAGTGAGCTAACTTAACCAGGTTACTTAACTAGATTGATCACTGTATAGCCAGTTGACTTAACTAGCAAACTACCCAGCTAGCCAGCTGTCTAGCCAGCTGACTAAACTCACTGACTTAACTAGCAAAAAAGCTGACTTAACTAGATATTTTAACTAGCTACCTACCTAGCTATCCATCTGGTGTAACTAGCTGAAATATCTAGAAAGCCATATGGCTACCCATCTGACTTAACAAGCTTTTTAACTACCTAAAAAGCTCAAAAGCCAGCTGACTAAATGAGTTGACTTAACTAGCTAGCCAGCTGGTTGCCAGCTGACTTAACTAGCTGACTTAACCAACTAGTCAGCTGGCTAGCCAGATGATTAAACAAGCTGGCTGCCTATCTAGCTAGCTGGCTAGACAGCTGAGTTACCTAGCTGACTTAAGCTTGCAAGCTGGCTAGCCAGTTCAATTAAACTATCTTCCTAACTACCTAGCTAGCAAGCTAGCCAGCTGAATTAACTAGGTGCATTGAACAGCTAGCCTGCTAGTTAGCATGCTGACTTATCTAGTTAGCTACCTATGTAGCCACCTGGCTAGACACCTGACTAAACTAGCTGTCTTAACCAGCTAGGAAGTTGGCTATCAGATGACTTAACTTGCTGACATCACTAGCTAGCCAAGTAGCTACTGACTTAACTATATAGTTAACTAACTTGCAAGTTGGGTAGCCAGTTCTTTAATCTAGCTGAATTAACCAGCTAACCAGCTAGCTACCCAACTGACTTAACTAGCTCACTACCAAGCTAGCCAACTGGATAACCAGCTAATTTAACTAGTTGACTTAACCAGCTAGCTACCTAGATAGCCAGCTGAATTAAATAGTTAGCT
>NW_006997362.1:0-480 GCF_000164805.1 Carlito syrichta | reverse complement strand
TTCTTTGTGATAGATGCTTTAGTAACTGTAAATACTCTGTGATGGGTGCCACAGTAAGTAGCTATCATCCATAAGGGATGCATTAGTGACATGCCTTTGTTTGTGAGTGGGTACCCAGAGACAGGTTCTATTCCATAATGGTTACAACGTTGACTGGTCCGTTTTATTATTGGTCGCCCAGTGACTGTTCCTCTTTGGGGATAGGTTCAACAGCGGTAGGGTTTCATTTGTGACTGGTGCTTTGATGACTGGATCTCCTCCATATGGGTAACCAGTTAACTACCTCCGCCATTATGTCTCAGTGACTAGACCCTTTCTGTTATGGGTGACCGAGGTATTAGTCTTCCAAAATAATGTTTGCCCCAGTAGTAACCTTCCTCTGTAAAAGTTTTGCCTCTGTAAGGGTTGACTCTCCTCTATAAAGTGTGACTGGTACTCCTATGTTATGGGTGCAACAGTGTATAGTCCTCCTTTGTTATA
>NW_006997361.1:0-482 GCF_000164805.1 Carlito syrichta | reverse complement strand
GCCTAGCTGTTCAACTAGATAGTTAAGTCAGGTATCCAGCTAACAAGCCAGTTAGCTAGCTATTTAAGTCAGCTAACTAGACAGCTAGATAGCTTATTTGGTATCCAGTTATGTCAGCTAGATAGCCAGTTAGGTAGTCAGCTAGCTAGTTGAGTCAGCTAGCAAATCAGGTAGATACTTAGCTAACTAGTCATCTGGAATATCAGCTAGCTGGTCATCTAACTAGTGGGATCTCTCCCTTTCCATTAGGTCAGCTAACTAGTCGGTTCCATTGCCGGCCAACCTATCAGCAAACGAGTCGTCTTGCTCACCAACTAACAGGTCAACTAACTTGTTGTCTCTCTCACAGGTCAACAGGTTAGCTTGCTACTCAGCTTGCTCTCCAGCCGACTAGTTAAATCAGTTCACCAGTCAGCTTGATTACCAGCTGACTAGTTAAGGTATGTCACCTGTCGCCTCACGCACCAGTTTACTAGTTAAGT
>NW_006997360.1:0-486 GCF_000164805.1 Carlito syrichta | reverse complement strand
TTACTTTGACTTTCAAAGGCTACAAGTGAGATCAGCTCTCTGGCCCAGTCACTTGGCATGTGGTCTTCCCTGTTTTTTTAGGGCAGGGTCCACTCTAAATTATACACTCCTGGGTCCCAGCTTCCTCAACCTGTCTTCCAGCTCCAGGGATACACAAGACCTGCAACCGAGAGAGCCTGCATCCCAGGGACCGTCCACCAGCTTCAGACCCTCCTCCCTCCACTTTGATCTAAGATGGCTTTGGGCACGGTGAAAGAAGTACTTGGAATGAAGAATCATGTAAACAAGAGTGCTGGGTCATCGTAAAGAGGAAATCCTCTCTGGACCACAACAATTCCGCAGTCAAAACCAAAACGTTATGTAGCACTCTGATTCACAGGCCTTCATCAAAATTAAGGCCTGCAGATCCGTTGTCCCAGTTGAGCCCCCCATGTTTCCTGCCGAGGTTGCCGGCAATAATTAAAGCCATCTGCCTAATCACACAGC
>NW_006997359.1:0-688 GCF_000164805.1 Carlito syrichta | reverse complement strand
TATTCTCCTTTAGCAATAGACAGTGCGGTTCCCTGTATATGAGGACTCCCATTATCCAGATTCCTACTCCCAAAACCTGAGTGGTGGTTATCTCTTAGAAAGAAGTTCTGTAGACTTTTAGGTTGGAGGCCTCGTGTAACCAAGATTCCTTATTGTTTCATAGTAACAGGTCGTGTACTGTTCTGTATATGAGACATGTAAGGCGAAGGATTAGAAGTTTCAACTTAAGACCGGAGTTACATCCAATTATGGCAAGAAGATATTTTTTGTCCTGGAATCTGGCCTTAATTGTTCGTAGGAAGCTAACAGACTTGGAGTGCCCAATACCATTTACAAATTTTGGAGAACCAGAATGTTGCAGGATTCCAAAAATGACCAATTCACAATATTCTCGTGTTAAATTGCTCTGAAACATGTGGGGAGCTCAAAGATCTGTTTCTTGTTTGTCCCATAGCACACAACCTGGGAATTATTTGGATTGAGGGCGTGTACAACAATGATTCTTTATTCGTACTTAGTTGGAGGCCATGTAGTGTCCTGTATGTGCAGACAATCATTCCCTTGATTCCTGTTTCAAAACCCTGATTCTTGTTTAGCCCTTACTAGGAAGTCATGTAGATTTATTGATAGAGGAACAGTGGAAAACAGATTTTCTCTCGTTTATTAGCATGAGGCCATGTAGTTTCCT
>NW_006997358.1:0-676 GCF_000164805.1 Carlito syrichta | reverse complement strand
AGCCTCCCGAGTAGCTGGGACTATAGACGTGTATCACCACACCCACATTTTGTAGAGATGAGGTCTTACTACGTTACCCAGGCTGGTCTCTAACCCGTGGGCGCAAGTAACTCTCTCGCCTCAGCTTCCCAAAGTGCTGGGGTTACAGGTGTGAGCTACCGTGCCTAGCCTCACTTTCATGGTTTCTTTAGCCCTGCAGAAAGTATTAAGGCTTAGTGCATTTAAAGTTGTCAGTCTTTGTGGCTTCTAGACTTTTGTGCTAGACTTGAAAAGTTTTGTGCTAGACTTGAAAAGTTCTGGGTGTGCTTGATTGATACATCTAAATGTTGCCTGAGATAAATAAAACGCATTATTTTCTTCTTTTTCTGAAAAACTGCTAATACCTCAATAAAATAATTCCTTGGGCCAGGCATGGTGGCTCACACCTGTACCCCCAGTGCTTGGAAGGCTGAGGCATCTTGAGGTCAGGAGTTGAAGCCCAGACTGGGCAACATAGCAAGATCCTGTCTCTACACAAAAATTAAATAAATGAATTGGTTCCTGACAAGAAGAACCATCTTATTCCCCGGCTCCTGGGCATGCCCCATGTGTTCCTGCCTCTGGACCTTTGCTCGAGCTGTCTGCACACCTGGAGCACCGTCTTTCCCTCTTTGCTCCTACAGATGCCCACTGATCC
>NW_006997357.1:0-495 GCF_000164805.1 Carlito syrichta | reverse complement strand
GCTGGAAAGAGTTTGAATAAAATCGGAACAGTCCTGATCAGACTGAACCCAGAAGAACTGCTTCCAAGTTGTTTCTTCTCGCTGCGTCCTGATTCCCTGGGGCAGGTCCAACTCCCCTCAGGTCGGGGCTGGTCCCCGACAATGGATGCCTCAGTGACAGACCTTCCTCTGTGATTGTTGTCTCAGTGACTTCCCTCCTCCAAGATGAGTTTCCAAGTAACTGGTACCATTCTGTTATCAATGACATGGTGACAAGCCCTCCTCTGTGTGGGTGTCTTAGTGACTAATCCTCAACTCTTTTAGAGTTGCCACAGTGACTGACCCTCCTCAGTTATGGTACCCAAAGGATTGCCCCTCCACTCTGATGAGCGCCCAAGTGACTTGTCCTTCTCTGAGATGGTTGCCTCAATGACTGACCATCTTCTGTGATAGCTCTACCAGTGACTAGCCCTCTTCTCTGATGGGTGCATCATTGACTGGCTTTCCTTTGTGATG
>NW_006997356.1:0-4050 GCF_000164805.1 Carlito syrichta | reverse complement strand
GCTAGCTAGTTAAGTCAACTAGAAAGTCAGCTAGCTATTCAACTCAATAGTTAAGTCATCGAAGTAGTCAGGTTGCTTGTCAACTAGCTATTTAAGTCAGTTATCTAATCAACTAACTAGTTAGCTAGATAGTTATGTCAGTTAGCCAGCTAACTAGCCAGTTAGCTAGCTAGTTAAGTCAGCTAGATAGAAAGCTAGATAGCTTGTTTGCTAGCTAGTTATGTCAGCCACATAACTAGCTAGCTAGTCAGTTATCTACTTAAGTCAGCGAGAAAATCACCTAGTTTTAAAACTAACTAGTGGGCTAGCAACTCAGCAAGCTGGTCAGCTTACTCGTGGCCTCACTTGCTTTCCATCAAGTCAGCTAACTAGTCTGCTTGCTCACCTGCCAATCAGTCAGCAAACTAGTTGACTCACTCGCCAGCAAAAAGTTCAAATAACTCATCGGCTTGCTCACAGGACAACAGAACAGCTAACTAATCGGCTTGCTCGCCAGCCCGCTAGTTAAGTCAGCTTACCAATGGTTTTTTACCTGGCCAACTAGTTAAGGCATCTCACCCATCAGCTCTCTCGAAGGTCAACTAGTGAATTCGGCTCACCCATCTGCTCACTCACTGACCAACTAGTTAAGTTTTCTAACCAGTCAGCTCACTCGCCAGCCGACTAAAATCAGCTGATCAGTCAGTTCACTCACCAGCAGATTAGCTAAGTCAGCAGACCAGTAGGCCCACTCACCGACTGACTAGTTAAAACAGCTTACTTGCCGACTCACTCGTTTGCCGACTTGTTAAGTCACACGACCAGTCAACACTCTCACCCACTGACTAGTTAAAAAAGCTCACCCATTGGATCACACGCTGGCCTACTAGTTACGTCAGGTAATCGGTGTGACAACTAGCCATCCAAGTAGTAAAATGAGCTAACCTATCGTCCGACTAGTCGACCAACTTGTCAGCTGACAAGTTAGCACAGCTAGCTTGTTGGCTGACTAGTTAAGTCAGCTAACTTGTCGGCCAATTAGTTGGCCGTCAAGTTAGTCAGGAAAAGAGCAGGCAACTATTTAACATTGCTAACTAGTTGGCCAACTCGTCAGTCATATTGCTAACCCAGCTAACTGGTCAACTGACAAGTTGGCCGACTTCCTAAGCCAGCTAACAAGTCAGCCGAGTAGACAGCCAACGTGTTAAACAATCTAAGTAGTCAGCTGGCTCGTCAGCCCACAAGTTAATTCACGTAGCTAACTCGTTAACCAACTCGTTAAGTCAGCTATTTAACTGGTTTATCAACTAGTTGAAATGGTTAGATAACTCGTTGATAAATTCATTATGTCAGCTAGCTATCTCATTAGCCAATTAGTTAACTAAGTCAGCTAGCTAACCAGCTAGATAGCTATGTAAGCTAGCTAAGTAAGCAAGCTCACTAGTGAGCTAACTATTTAAGTCAACTTCTTAAGTCTGCTACCTAACTAGTTAGATAATTATTAAAGCAGGTAGTTATTCAGCTACTTAGTATGCTAACTTTAATTCAGGTAGTTGTCAGGTAGCTAACTTGTTAAGTCGGCCAGTGAAGTCAGCTAACTAAGTAGTTAATTCAGATCACTTAGTCAGCTAGTTAAGTCAGCTTTCTAATTTAGTCAGATGGTTACGGCAGTTAACTAGCTAGTTAATTAACGTGTTAAGTCAGCAGGTTGAGTGAGGTAGTTAGATAGTTAACTAATGGGTTAAGCCAGCTGGTTGATTCAGCCAGCTGGCTAGTTAGCAAATGGGTTGTGACAACTGGTTGAGTAGGCAAGCTAACTAGATAGCTAATGAGCTAAGTCAGCTGGTTGAGTCAGCTAGCTAGCTCTTTAGGTAACGAGTTAAGTCAGATGATTAAGTCAGCTAGCTAACACGCTAGATAAGGAGTAAGCTTACTAGTTAGCTAACTGGTTAGGTCAATAAGCTAGCTATGCCGCTAACTATTTAAGTCAGCTTGTTAGCTTGGTTAGCTGGTTAGATAACTATTTAAGTCAGCTGGCTAGCTAGGTAGCTAGCTAGTTAGATAAATATACAAGTCAGCTGGCCAGCTAGGTAGCTAGCTAGTTAACTCAGCTAGTTATGTCAGCTGGTTAGCCAGATGGCTAGCTAGGTAGCGAGCTAGTTAAGTCAGTTGGCTAGTCAGCTGGCTAGCTGATAAATTCAGTTAGTTAAGAGAGCTAGCTAGCCAACTGACAATGTATGTAGCTTGCTAATTAAGTCAGGTAGATAGCTACCTGATGGGCTAGTGATGTCAGTGTGTTAAGTCAGCTGGCTAACCAGCTGGCTAGCTGGTTAAGTCAGTTAATTTAGTCAGCTGTCTAGCCAGCTGACTAGGCAGTTAGCTAGCTAGATATGTCAGCAGGCTAGCCAGCAGGCAAGCTATTCCAGTCAGATAGCGTAGTCAGCCTGCAGGCTATGTAGTTATCTAGCTAGTTAAGTGAGCTGGTTTGCCAGCTTGCTATCTTCGATCAGCAGGGTAAGTCAGTTGGCTAGCCAGCCGACTAGATAGGTAACCAGCTAGTTAAGTCACCTGGCTAGCCAGCTGACTAGCTGGTTAAGTCAGCTAGCTAAGTCAGCTGGTAACCTGCTGCCTAGCTAGCTAAGTCAGCTCATTAAGTCTGTTGGTGATCCAGCTGTTTAGCTAGTTAAAAAGTTCGTTTAGTCAGATGGCTAGCCATCTGACTAGCTAGTTATTTTGGCTAGTTAAGTCAACTGTTACCTAGGAATCTAGCTATATAAGTCAGCTAGTTATGTTAGCTAGGTGGTTCATTAAGTCAGCTAGTTAAACCAGCTAGTGACCTAGGTATTTAGCTGGTTAAGTCAGGTAATTCAGTTAGCTTGCTAGCTAGTTAAGTCAGCAAGTTAAACCAGCTGACTACCAAGCTGCCTAGCTGGGTAGCTAAATAGTTAAGTCAGCTGGCTAGCCAGTTAGGTAGTTAAGTAGCCTAGTTAAGTCAGCTCAATAGACATCTGGTTAACTAGGTAGCTAGCTAGTTAAGACAGCTGGCTATCCAGCTGTCTAGCTAGGTACTTAGGCAGTTAAGTCAGCCTGCTAGCCAGCTGCATAGCTAGTTAAGTCACCTAGTTAAGTCAGTTGGCTGTCCAGATGGTTAGTCAGGTAGCTTGCTAATTAACTCAGCTGTCTCGAGAGCTGGAAAGCTAGTTACGTCACCTAGTATAGTCAGCTGGCTAGCCAACAGGCTAACTATATAGCAAGCAATTTAATTCAGCTGGCTTGCAAGCAGGTCAGCTATTTAGGTCAGCTAGTTAAGTCAGCTGGCTAGCCGCGTGGTTAGCTAAGTAGCGATCTAGTTATTTCAGTTGGTTATCTAGCTTGCTATGTAATTAAGTTAGCTAGTTAAGTCAGTTGGCTAGCCAGCTAGCTAACTACATAGAGAGGTAGTCAATTCAGCGGGCAAGCCAGCTGGCTAACGAGTTAAGTCATCTAGTTGAGTCAGTTGGTTTGCCAGTTGGCTAGCAGGTTAAGTCAACTAGTTAATTCAACTGGCTTCCCAGGTGGCTAGCAAGGTAGCAAGCTGGCTAGCCAGCTGGCTAGAAAGTTAAGTCAGCAAGTTAATTCAGCTGGCTTCCCAGCTAGTTAGTTAGGTAGCTAGTTAGTAAAGTCAGCTGATTAGCCAGCTGTTGAGCTGGTTCATTCAGCTAGTTAATTCAACTGGCCAGTCAGCACACTAGATACATAAGACAGCCAGGTAAGTAAGCTGGCCAGGCAGGTGGCTAGCAGGATAAGTAAGCTAGTTAAGTCAGCTGCCCAGCCATCTGGCTAGCTAGGTAGTTAGCTAGTTAATTCATCTAGTTAATTCATCTGGCTAGCTAGGTAGCTAGTTAGTTAAGTCATTTAGTTGTCAGCTGTGTAGGCAGCTGCAAAGCAGGGTAGCTACCTAATTAAATCAGCTGGCTAGCCAGCTGGCTAGCTAGTTAAGTCGTGCAGTTAAGTCAACTCGCTGGCCAGCAAGTTATCTATGTAGTTAGGTAGTTAACTCAGCTATCAAGCCAGTAGGCTATGTAGGTAGGT
>NW_006997355.1:0-574 GCF_000164805.1 Carlito syrichta | reverse complement strand
CCATTCCTTTCAATTGCATTCTTCTCCATTTCATTCCTAACATTTACATTCTGTTACATTTTATTCCATTCTATTCTGCCACTTTAAGTTCCATTCCATTCCTCTCCATTCCATTCCATTCCTTTCCATTCCATTCCATTCAAATGTTATCCATTGCTGTGCATAGCAATACATTCAGATCATCTCCATTCCATTCATCTCCATTCCAATCAATGTCATTACACTCCATTCCACTCCAATCCTATCCATTCCATTCCACTCTTTTCCATTCCATTCCGTTCCATTCCATTCGATTCCTCGACATTGAGCTCCATGCCATTCCTCTCCATTCCTTTCCTTTACATTCATTCAATTTATTTTCTCTCCATTCCATTCCATTTTCTCCATTCCACTCCATTTCTCTCCATTCCATTCTTCTGCAATTAATTCCATTCCATTCCAATCCATACTACTCCACTCCATTCCATTTTTCTCCATTCGATTTCACTCCATTCCTCTCCAGTCCATTTCTCTTCATTTCATTCCATTGCTCCACATTCCATTGCATTGCATTCCATTACCCTTCATTGCATTC
>NW_006997354.1:0-714 GCF_000164805.1 Carlito syrichta | reverse complement strand
GGGAGGAGGCGGCTGTGGTTTTCTAGCAGTGCTGGCGAGAAGGAGGCCTGCTGGCCTCTCCTGGAGGCTTCTCGAAGATGGACATGGCCTGATCAGAACTGGCAGCAGGAAGCCTGTCACCAGCTTCCATCCAGCTGGCCTCTGTCCACCTCCTCCTGGCAGTTCCCGCGGTCCCCACCCCAGCGTCAAACGTGTGTCTGCCTGCCATCAGTGGCCCTGTGGCTCGTGGCAGCAGCGGTCTCCCAAAGCGGTTGCTCTCACACGCTCTCATGAGGAAGGCCAGCAGCGATGTGGTTGGGACCTGGATGGTTTTCTCCATGTTTCTCCCGCACCCTTAACGCTTGTGTTGCCTGTTTTCTCGTAAGACCCAGAGAGCTCGACGCTCCTCTGAAGGGCCGCCCTCAGCTGAAAAGCTCTGTGGTGATGGGTATCTTGGTACAGCGTTCTTTCAAAGACTACCATGTGTTCATTCATTCATTCCCTTGTTCATTCAACAGTTGTTCGCTGAATGCTAGTTACGTGCTAGACACTGTTGAGTAGTAGGGAATCCCAAAGGAATTTTAAATTTGGCTGGATCTCTGAGGAGCAGGCTAGTATGGATTCAAATTAAAAACAAAGTGAAGTGATAAAATGGATTTGGCAATTGCAGAAATGTGTTTAGACAAACCATAGAGTCCAGAGGAGCAAAGATTGATTCTACTTCCGAGATCCTCT
>NW_006997353.1:0-519 GCF_000164805.1 Carlito syrichta | reverse complement strand
CCACTCTCTTCAATTTCCTTACCAACTATCAAACTAAATTTATTTGTTTCCCTGGTGGTCAAAAACTGTATCAAATATATTTCTTGAAATAAAAGCAAGGAAAATATAATATTATAATCTAGAACTTGGGTCATTTATTAGTAATCCATGTATATGGTTTAATTGTATTCACAATGTAAAAATAGAATATTAACTTTATCGTAAGAGTTTACACTTTATTCCAGAAAGGTATGAAGGGGTCCTTAGGGTTTCTGTCTTGCACTAAAAATCAGTGTTCTCAGTTACTATTAAGGTAATCTTGGAACTCTTCCCTTTCTTCAATTAATCTTGGAACTCTTCCCTTTGTTCAATTAACTTGATTAGGATCAATTCAGTTGCAACGTTTCTTCTGATTAAATTCATACCATTTTGAAATTTCTTAAAACAAGGAATAGTTAACTTTATTGTCCTCAGCTGATCAAAGTGAAAATACCCCAATTTTTCTTTCTCTTATTGCTTCTTCCAATTTCTTGCCCCCTT
>NW_006997352.1:0-3435 GCF_000164805.1 Carlito syrichta | reverse complement strand
GCCCCAGTGAGAGACTTCCCTCAGTGATATGTGTCCCAGGTCAGATCCTGCACTTTGAAAAATGCTCCAGTGATTGAGCCTCCTATGTAACTGATGTCTCAATGACTAGCTTTCCTCTCTGATCCCTGCTCCAGTTCCTGGGTCTCCTACATAAAGTGTGCCTCAGTGACTAGTACTCTTCTACTATGGGTATGAAAATGACTGTGTCTCCTCAGTGATATGTGCCTCCTCTTTGAATGCTGCCCTAATTACTGACCGTCGTCCATAATGGTTGACCCTTTTTTGTGATGGCTCTGCTCTTTGTTTGCCCCAGTGACTGGCTCTGCTCTTTGTTTGCCCCAGTGACTGGCCTGTCTCTTTTTTCAGTGCCACTGTAGCAAACCCTCCTCTGTGTGGCTATCTCTGTGAGAAGCACTCCTGTGTGAGGGATTCCCATATAATGGATGCCTCAGTAAACACCCCTCCTTTCTTATGTGCATTCCAATGACTGTTCCTCCTCTGTGATCAGGGTTCAAGTAATTGACCCAATTCTGTGATGAGTGCTCCATTTACTTACGCTCTTGTGACACTGTACCAGTGACTGGCCTTCTTCTGTGATGGGTGGCTCCATGACTGACTCTCCTTTGTGATGGGTGCCCCAGTGACAGGACCTCTACTCTGATCATGGCACTCGTTAGTGACTCTCCTCTGTAGTGTATGTCTCAGTTACTGCCCGTCCTTTGTGTTTGGTGCCTCATTGACTTGCCTTCTTCTGTGCTCCAGTGACTGGATTTTATTTTTAATTAGGTTTTAAGATACCAGTCTTTTTCTGTTATGGGTACCCCAGTGGATGACCTCCTCTTTGATGCCCAGTGACTTGCCCTTCACTGTTATGGTAGTCCCTGTTGTTGGTCTCCTCTGTGATGGGTGCTCCAGTTACTGATTCTCCTCTGATGGATGTCAGTATTTGACCTGCCTCCCTAACATCTCCTCCAGTTAATGGCTCTCTTCTGTGTAAGATGACCTAGTAACCTGCCCTCCCCCGTGATCAGTGTCCCAGTGATTTGACTTCCTACTAGTGGGTGCCTCAGTGTCTGTCTCTTTTCAGTGATAGGTGCTTCCATTACTGTTCTTTCTATGTGATGGATGTCCAAGTGACTAGCCCTTCTATGTGATAGATGCAACAGTTACTCGGTCTCTTCTCTAACAGATGTTTTGGTGGCTGGATTTCCTGTTATAGATGCCCTAGTGACAGGACCTCTTCTATAATGTTCATACAGTGGAAAGCCCTCCTCTGTGAGGGCTGATTCAGTGACTGACTCATCTATGTGATGAGTGTCCAAGTGATTAACAGTACGTTGTGATGGTTGCCCCAGTGACAGTGCTATCTCCTATTTGGTGCCCTAGTGATTGGCCCTCCTTTGTGACTTGTGACTCATTGACTGATATGACACTGTAATAGATATATGCCTCCTCTGTTATATGTATCCCAATGACTAGCCCTTCCATGTGATGGGTACCACATTGAATTTTCCTCCTCTGTGTCAGCTGCCTCAGTTATTGGGCCTCTTCTGTGATCAGAGCCTCAGTAACTACCTTCTCCTAATGGGTGTCCTTGTGCCTGAATATCCTCTGTGATTTGTGCCTCCATGACTAATCTTCCACTATGTGTGATCCAGTGACTGGTTCTCCTCTGTGATGGGTGCCCTAGTGACTGGCTCTTCTCTATGATGGTAGTTCCAGTGATGAGCTCTGCTCTCTGATGGGTGCCTCTATGAGTTGACGTCTTCTGTGACAGTAGCCCCAGGGACTGGCCCTCTTCTGTAATATATGCTACAGTGATTTGTACTCCTCTGTGATGGGTGCCACAGTTACTTGTTCTCCTCTGTGATGAGTACCTTAGTGTTTGGCCCTCCTCTGTAATCTGGGACCCTGTGATTGGCCCTCATACATAATGAATTCTCTAGTGACAAATCCTCCTCTGTGGATGAGGCCTCAGTAATTGGTGTTCATCCATCGTGGTTGCCACAGTAACTAAAATTTCTCTGTGATGGGTGTCATACTTTCTGGCCTTCCTCCATAATTGATGCCTCATTGATTGGTTCTTTTTGTGATAGATGGCCCAGTGCCTGGGACTCCTTTTTGATGGGTGTCACAGAGACTGGGCCCCTTTATAGTGAAGCCCCAGTTACTGTACTGAGTCTGAGAAAGTTATTCCAATGACTAACTGCCATCTGTGATGGGTGCTTCAGTGACAAGTCCTTTTCTGGGTGAGATCCTAGTAACTGAACTTTCTCCATAAGGGTTTTTCCAGTGACTGGCTCTCCTTTGGTAGATATATAATGAGGGCCTCCCCTATAATGGTTGTGCCAGTTACTGACCTTCTTATGTGATGCTTGCCCAGTTACTGATCTTTTTTTGTAAAAATTTCCCTGGTGACTGATGATCCTATATTCTGGGAACAACATTCATTTTGCCTCCTTTGTGGTGGTCCCCCATTTAACAGACCTTTGGGAGTCCCATTGACTGAGCAACTCCCATTGGGGGACCCAGTGACTAGCCCACCTATGAGATGGGTGTCCCTCTGACTGGCACTCCTCTACAATATATGCCTCAGTGATTGGTACTCATCTTTGATTGGTGTTCAAGTAACTGGCCCAAATCTGTGATGGGAGACCCAATGTGTGACTATCCTTTGTGATGGGTATTCCAGTGAATGGGACTACTCTGTTATTGGTGTTCCAGTGACTGGCGCCTGTTCATAATGGCTGTCCCAGTGACTACTCTTAATCTGTGATGGGTATCTCTCTAATAAGCCTTTTCTATAATAGGTGTCTCAGTGACTGCTCCTCCTTTGAGATTGGTATCCCCTTTACTGGACATCTTTTATGATGGGTGTCCCTATGACTGGCCCTATTCTTTAAGGGGCATCCCAGTGACTGGCCCCTCTCCATGTTTTTGCCCAAGTGACTGAAATTCTCCTGAGATCAGTGCCATAGTGAAAGCTTATCTTCTGTGAATGGTGTCCTAGTGACTAGCCCCCCTCTGTTATGTGTGCCTTTTTGACTGGTCCTCCACTTATTATTCTTTCCAAAGTGATTGGCTCTCTTTTGTGATGAGTATCCCATTGGTTTCCCCTCACCTGTGATGAATGCCCTTGTGCCTGTCCTGTTATATGATGGGTTCCCCGTTGACTGGCCCTCATGTGATGGTTGTCCCAGTGCCTAACCCTTCTCCAAAACTGATGTCCCACTGACTAGCCCTCCTATTTGATGAGTGACTAATACTGTTCTTTCTCCAAAATAATAAGAACATCAGTGACTCGCTCTCCTCTGTGATGGGTGTCCAGTGACTGACCTTCCTCTGAGATCATTGCCTTAGTGACTAGGCCTCCTCCATATCGGTGCCCCCATGAGTAACCCTCCTCCCTTGTGGTTGCCCCAGTGACAAGCCCTT
>NW_006997351.1:0-531 GCF_000164805.1 Carlito syrichta | reverse complement strand
TAGCTCATATTTGGCAAATGTTACAAACAGAAGGAAAATTTATTATTGCACTCATGAATATTTAACTTGAAATAAATTAAGTGTAATGATAACAAAAAGACATAATTTGGGGGAAAAACATTTGCCTTAATAGAAATTGTGTATCTTATGGACATACACATTGAAATAACTTTCATAAAAGAAAAATCTACACATTGAAAAGTATTTCAATAACTAATATTTGTAAAGAAAAGGGGTTGTGTTCTAATCCTGACACAAACCTAAAATAGAAAACTCCACACAAAATACTGACACAAACCTAAAATAGAAAACTCCACACAAAACTACCTTCAATCTCTTATGGCAATGAGATAAACTGTCCCCACTATAGCTGCCTCCCAAATGCAAAAGCAAGTGCTCACTAGAGAAATATATAAGCATCTAGAAATTCCAATTACCTCTATACTACTTGATACAGAAAATCCAACCCTCAAGTAAAAGTAGCCATATGTGCAAAAGTGAATGGGGAGGAAAGGTTTAGCACCAGGCCTG
>NW_006997350.1:0-713 GCF_000164805.1 Carlito syrichta | reverse complement strand
GGAGCACTTGACTTCCAGGACCACTCCCAGCCTCAAGGAATGTCCTCACTCCTGCCTCTCTCCTCAAAGTGCTCAGGTGTCTAGAAAAAAACATCCAAAAACACAGGTGGCATGCAAACAACTTCTCCTTTTTTGCCCTCTAAATAAACTTTCCCTGAGCACACAGTGTCTGACTACAAATCTGAACCTGGGAGAAAATAGGAAAATAAAGGCAAAAAAAATTAATTTCTTAATTGTCTAGTCCACAAATAATGTGCAGAGGCAAGGAAAACAACATTTTTGCCTCTTTTATCTCTGCCACCATGACCTATTTTTTCATTTACTCTTGCTTTATAGCTCATTCTTTGTCCATGTCTCTCATGTTTTCATCTCTTATCTTACCAGAACCTATGTCCTTATTTGAAATATTGGGGCTGCAAAGGACCTGCATTGGGGATATGGCCCTAGCTTAAACTGGCAGGGGAATACCTTGAATCTGTAGAAGTATTTGCCAATAACTCTACGGCTTTTAAGTTTTAAATTGTGTATGTGTGAAATCATTTTTTTCCAATTCTCAACAACATTTGGCAAAACTATCCAAACAGACTTGAGGAAATTCCAGCCAAAACACTTCATCCCTGACTCTAACAAACATAGCAAGCATACAAGCGGTATTCATAATTCAGAAGATAAAAATAACCACTGCAATGTGCATAAGCTAGTTCTCTGACTTT
>NW_006997349.1:0-706 GCF_000164805.1 Carlito syrichta | reverse complement strand
ATCCCTCGCGGTCCGTCTCCCAGCCTGGGCTCTGAGCTTCCCTGGGCACCGTCCTCGCCCCACAGGGATGTGTGTGCCTGGCACCGCAGGCCCTCAGGGAGCACGCACGAATAACTGCCCGCTTTACTCCCTCCTGTCCCCAGCTCTGTCGTGCCAGGCTTGAAGTTTCTTACATGCAGATGCAGTCGTGGGGGTAAGAATTCTCTTGCTGAGCCCTGCCCCCACGAGCCCACCGACAAAAAGCCTATGGCTACTGTGTCAGGACGGCCAGCGCTGGGCCGCCCTCTCCCTGTCCAGCCTTCCCTGCAGCTGCAGCTCTCTGCCTCTTTCCCCACACTCTGCTGTCCTCCAGCTGCGGCCTCTGTCCCAGGTGGCCACGGTGCAAAATTCTGAGCCAGGGAATCCCAACACCAGGCAAGTCGCCCGCCTGCTCCCGTCACTTTCCTTCCTGCGGCTGCGCCCATGGCCTCCCTCCCCTCCTTCCGCACCGCCCTCCCCCGTCCTCCAGCTGCGACCTCTGTCCCAGCTGGCAACGGTGCGAAACTCTGAGCCAATCGCCCGCGCTCTGGGCCAGCGGCACACCCCACGGGCCATGCCCACCGCCCCCACCCCCGCGAAGACAGCCGTGCACCTGCCCCGAAGGCCCCCCTGTCGCGGTCGGTGGCACAGCTCCCCACCCCGGCGTGGCCCTTGCCCCAACGGCGGT
>NW_006997348.1:0-549 GCF_000164805.1 Carlito syrichta | reverse complement strand
TGTGCCACTGCATTCCAACCTGGGCAATAGAATGAGATCTCAACTAAAAAAGAAAAGAAACTGACATGAGAAAAAGGAAAGGGGGAATGGGAAAGAAGATGTGGAATAGAAAATAGGAGAATCTTAAAAGGGCAAACCACCAGACATCCAGAAGGTTGAAAGCACTGAGCAAGTTTTCCAGAATGTAGGTGGGAAGATGCACGAACCGCAAGAGGCAGAACCTGCCTCAGTTTTGAAACACTTTCTTCAAAGCAACTCCTGTTCTGGCTCTGAGGAGATTATGGAATCAAGTGTTGGAAGAAAGAAATGCTATTCATTTCTCCAGGACCAGAAGAATTCTGATCATACTTGTCAAAATAACAGGAATGAATTGACTTGAAGACAGCAGGTTTTTGAGATGCTCAGTGGTGGAATGTTCTCTGTAGGATGGGGCTAACAGGAAATTCTGTAAGAGAACTGAGCTCCCTAGTAGCAGTGGGGATGATGGGACCCCCCCTTGAAAAGCAGAAGCCAGGTGGCAGCACTTAAGTGTCAGAAGCAAGGTGACTC
>NW_006997347.1:0-895 GCF_000164805.1 Carlito syrichta | reverse complement strand
TTTTTATCACACAAAAAATTTGAAATGGGCTTTAATATTTGAGATAAGAATAATCAAACGATTATCTTAGTTGCTGTATTTTGTAGTAAAAATTACTTTTATCACCCAGAGTATTCATCCACAAAACTGTCATTTTAATTTAATCAAACTTGATAAATTAGCTTCCATCTTTTTATTTCTGAAGTAGTGTTATATAGATACAGTGACTGGCAGACTATCTCAAATATATACATACATATATTTTAGAAATTATGAATGGATGAGACAAAAACAAATTTGGTACATTGTGATTTATATACAAAGAATCATTGATGGATGGATGAATAGAAATGATAATAGATGATAGAAAGAGGACAGATGGATGATTATAGCCATATTCATAATAATCTTCAGTATTATTCAGTATTATTATGAGAGTTACTGCCATCTATGAAGCTCTCAACTAAAAATGTGTTTTATTAGAACTAAGATAAGACCTAAGCTATATTTTCCATTAGCAATAAATGAGAGTGTACAAGAGGAATCTGAAGGCTGCAAAGATTAAAATGATTGAACGCCTTACAGGATGGACTGTATAGTCCTTTGATAACTGCATTCATTTTTTAAATGAGCCATTTGAAATTGCTACCTGTCCAACCTGCACAAGATTAGCAAACCAGAAGCATGTAGATAAAAATTGCTAGTTGTCATTAGACAGGCTATTTTAATATCACTATAGTCAAGTTTTAGATACCCTAGACTCACTTATGGGTGGAATGTATACTTATTTTCTGGCATTTGCACTATAGTATTTGTATTCTAAGATAAGTAAAACATTAATAATTATCATTTATGTTGTCTAATATGTAAGTGAGGTTTAAAATACAGTGATCTCCTTCCAGTCCTGTTTATACAG
>NW_006997346.1:0-563 GCF_000164805.1 Carlito syrichta | reverse complement strand
TTTTTTTTTTTTGAAGTAGGATTTATTAAGAGTACAGAAAACCTCCCACAGTGGAAGGGGACCTGAAGGGATTGCCCAGATTTTTAAAAATATGAATAAAACTGGAACAACTGAACCTTCCCCTGCTACCTGACACCATACAGAAAACTCAATTTCAGGACGATTAAAGACCTAAATGTCAGAGGCAAAAATATAAAGATTTTTAAAGATAATGATAGAAGAATATCTTCACAATCTTAGCATAAAAAAGAATTTCTTAAACAAGACATAAAAAGCACCAACCATACTCATATATTAAATTTTTAAAAATCTGTTCACCTAAAGAAACCATAAAGAAAGTGAAAAGCCAAGCCATAAACTTGGAGCAGATATTTACTACATATATGACAGACAAAGGACTAATATCCAGACACATATAATGAACCCCTACAACACATACACGTGAGAGAGAGAGAGAGAGAGAGAGAGAGAGAGAGAGAAATAACAATGAAATAAAATAGAGACAAAACACATAAACATCATTTCTTTTCTTTTTCTCTCTCTCTCTTTTTTTTTTTTTTTTG
>NW_006997345.1:0-818 GCF_000164805.1 Carlito syrichta | reverse complement strand
TTCCTTTCTGTCCAAGGAAACAAGGGTCCCATGGCCCTTCCAGAGGGGCCGGCAGGAACTTCACAGCCTTCAGAGCTGGGAGGGTCTTCCAAGAGCTCTAGCGCCCCCTCTCCCTTGACAGTTGCGGAAACTGAGTCCCGAGTTGCTGGAGGGTTTGCAGATGAGCTGGGCTGGAACCCAAGACCCCCACCAGGGTGATGCTCCCCCCTCCACCTCCCCAGCAAGGAGGATGGCAACAGGACTGTTTATGGTCATGGCCTGGGGCCTGTCCCTGAGTCACAGAGACCTCCCCACCCCCACCCCTCACAGCCTTCCTCTCATACTCCTAAGGTGATGCCCACTTTGGTAAGTCCAAGGCCAACCTGCAGGGAGAGTCATGGTTTTACTGCTGATCTGTGTGCGTGTGTGTACACGGTGAGACCCCGTTCTCTCAGGGTGGGAAGGGTCCCTGCCCACAGACGCTGTATATAAACACTCCTTTGCCAGCGGAACAGAAGGATCCATCCCTTTCTCTTTGTTCTTTTAGTAACTCCCGGGGGAACCCCAGCACTTAGGTTCACTGTCCCGACCAGCGGGACAAGTAAAACGTGGGCACGAGGAGGACTACCTGCTGCTGGTGAAAAGAGAGAGAGAGAGACCAAGAGAGAAAGAGACAGGAGACACGCAGAATGGAGGCAAGACAGTGTTCTGATCAAGCCTCTAAATTTTATTGTTAGGCGATTGCTTATATACATAGCAAAGAGGGGCGGGCTGAAATAGGGCGTGTGGCGGCTTATGATAGGAGGAAGAGTAGTGGTGGTATGAGGAGAGGAGGTGGG
>NW_006997344.1:0-615 GCF_000164805.1 Carlito syrichta | reverse complement strand
GACTGACAAAAACCAACTTGTCTTTATAACAGGATATGCTCTCAGTTGGAGTATTTTCAATGCACTGTATAGTCCATTGGTTTGTGTAAAGTATAATCAGGAACCTAACTCCTTCTGGTTGTCATATTACTGATGTGTACAGGAAGATTGGAAAGGTGGTCAGCAGTTAACACCGGAGGAATTTCAAGAGGTTGTGGAGTTAATCCATAACCTCTTGAAAGGTTGTCTGAATTACAAATGTAAAGTGATTTAGTATCTGTGACATATTATTGAATAAAGTACAAAGGGTATTTGGAATTTTACTTAAGAATATGTAATTAAATCAGTTAATCCTCAAGAATATCTAACTGACTCAGTCTTCTTTGATATGATTCTGTACAAATATATCAGAAAGGTATATAATAGTTTGATTTTTATTGATCAGAATGCTATTAGTTTGATTTTTATTTTATTGGTATATTATAGCTAAATATTAGAAGGTGGCCAGGGAAAAGCTAAAAAGTAAGAAAAGGGTTTCTGTGCATACACAGTGTTATAAAGCCAACTCGTGGGGAGTGAGGGGAAGCGACAGTGAGATGCCAAGTTGTTCACCTTGCCTTGACTTGGGCAGGATTT
>NW_006997343.1:0-618 GCF_000164805.1 Carlito syrichta | reverse complement strand
TTTGGTCTTCTCCAGCTTCTATTATCCTCCTTGGTGACAGAGAATACTCCGGGTGTACTGACCTTCAGATAACAGAGAGAACAAAGCCCATCTCTGGTCTTGGTTACCTGCCAGGAGGTTGGCCTGTGGCCTGGCGTGAGAGACGCGAACCCTCATCTCTGTTCATGCTTTTATCAAAACACTTCCCAGGCGACCCCAGACTTCAAGGAGATACCAGAGGGCCTTGCCTTCGGGGCACAGCAGTTCTTCATCATGAGGCAAAACAAAATCATGACTTGACATGGCCCAGAAACCTCTGTCTGCTTCTCCTCTCCTGCAAGGGAACTCTTTGTCCCAAGCTCACCGAGACTTGAGTGAGAGGCAGAGGCTCTAGTCTTTGCTCTGCATCCTGCCCAGAGGATCCAGATGCCCTTTGCGAGGGGAGGAAGAAGGGAGGGGGTGATTTGGTGAGCCTCCAGGACCCTTCATATGCTCAAGGTTTGTCCTTTGGAATCTCACAGCAAAACTGTTTGCTTTGCTGTGGAAACAGCCATAGACCAGTGCCACCAGGGAGTGGGTCCTGGGCCAGGTAGGGAAGGTTCCTTACTAAGTCCGTGTGTGTGTGTGTGTGTGTGTGTG
>NW_006997342.1:0-622 GCF_000164805.1 Carlito syrichta | reverse complement strand
CCACATCCTTGCACATTCTAGCTAATTGTTTTGTTTATCAAGGGAGGTGTTTTTCAAGCCGAAGCACGCCTTCCTTCAAGGCCAAAAGGAGCCCTTCGATAGGATCCGTGGGGCTCTGCCTCCATCTTGGCCGCTTCCCACTGGGGCTCTGCTCCCCGTCGGCGTTTTTCCCGTTTTCGGGTAACCTCCATTTTGCCTCTTTAGGGGTTGTGACTTCCGGCAACAAAAATATAATCCTTGATTTATATTTTGTACCATAAACAATAAATGGCTTAAAATTGATCATAAACCTTTATGGTTTTGTAAAACCCCAAACCATAAAGTTTCTGAAAAGGATAGCTTCATAGTTGTATACATATATCAAAAACTTTTCAAATTGTACAAATTAAGTATCTATAATTTATTGAATGCCATCTATATCCCAATAATGCTGTAAAAACACTTCAGAGTAGGTAAAATGAAAAAATCAACTGGATATTATAAAAAAGAACTCTAAAGTGTATTGTGTATAAAAATATTAACTTTTATAAATATTCATTAAAGTAGAAAACAAATGCCTAAGTAAAATCTGGCTTAACATTTGTGAAATAGTCAAAATTAGAAAAAATAGAAAACTACTCCT
>NW_006997341.1:0-630 GCF_000164805.1 Carlito syrichta | reverse complement strand
TTTGGCCCTTGACTTTGACTGCCAATTGAAAGGGAAAAAATGGTTATATATTTCACAGTGTCCCTAAGCTTAAAAAGAATACTTTTCCAGGTGGTTTACACACCTTCTTGATACGATTGGTCAAAGACTTTAAAGTTATTAAGATGAAAGAATAACATATAGTCAAGAATACCCTTGACAAAAATACAACAGTGAACTTAATAGGCCTGTTTTATGAAGCATGGCTTTCCATATAAGTTGATAGCATACCATTAAAATAGAATTTGGTTTTGCAGAAGATCAACCAAATATGCTCTCTACTGATCTTTTTAAGTTATATTTTTAATATCCAAGTCAAGAAATCTTTGAATATTGATTTTTTCCCCCAGTTTTTAGGTAATTGATGAGAGACTACAAGCCTAAGATTGTTCACTAGCATGTATTTATGGTGCATTCCTTTCTGTGACCAGGTATGGATAAATTTGCACACAATAACAGTCAACCTGATTGAAATAAGGGTCAATCTCTGTCTGGTCAGTGTCGCTCTCTTCCACCAGCAGGAGTTAAAACATTCAACCTTTTATGTATAGCCACAAAAGTGTATATAATGTGTGTATTTAGCACACAGTTCCAGTTTTTTTCTTTTGTTTT
>NW_006997340.1:0-641 GCF_000164805.1 Carlito syrichta | reverse complement strand
GAGGAAGTGAGAAATGCTTTTGATAAAAGAACTGAAAGGGAGTGTGGGTTTTCTTCCTGCTCCATAGGGGAAGGAAAGGGATGGGCCTAAGACATGCTGAGACCTTATAAGGAGGCAACACACTGGGCTCATCTCTCAGCTTAGCTTCGTTCCTCCCTAGAGGAATCCGCTCCTGATTTTTCTTAGATTCGAGGGCTTTTGCCCTGACACGCTCCATCCTAAGGCACGTAAAGCAGAGGAATAAACCTTCTGTAGCTCCTCCTCTCTGATCTTTGAACCTGGTCCCTCAGCTTGATCTCTGACCTCCAAACTCCTTGTCTCAAACAAAAATAACTCCTTTGCTGGGCTCACTCTGACCCTAGTTCTTCCTTTTATGACCTTTAAGCTCCACTCTTACTCTCCGGGTCCAAAGCCCGGAGAATTCCCCTTTCTTTCTTTTCCTCAACTTTTCAGTTGAGGGACTTTTCAGTCCCGCTCCTACCTTCCTCTGACTCCTGACCTCAGCCTTTCCTCTGCAGCTCCCCAAGTCAGGGGACTTCTCCCGCTCATCGCGCCTCCGGGTTCACCTTAGATCCGCTCGTTCCGCTGCAGTCCTTGGCCCGGTACTGAGTCCGGGAGAACTCCTCCAGCAGCTCTCCCAG
>NW_006997339.1:0-677 GCF_000164805.1 Carlito syrichta | reverse complement strand
TTTTCTAGTATTATTAATGTTTGGGGTTTTACATTTACATCTTAGATTCATTTAGCGTTGATTTTTGTGTATGGTGATAGGTAGGGGTCTTGTTTCATTCTTCTGCATGTGGTCAACCAGTTTTTCCAGCACCATTTACTGAATAGATTCTCCTGTCTTCAGTGGTTGTTGGTGGATGCTTTGTCAAAGATGAGTTGTTTGAGAAATTGAGGTTTTGCTTCCAGAATCTCAATCCTGTTCCATTAGTCTATATGCCTGTTTCTGTACCAATACCAGGCCTTTTTGATTATTATAGCATTATAGAAAAATGTAAAGTCTAGAAATGTAATACTCCCATTTTGTTTCTTTTGCTGAGAATTGTTTTGGCTGTTCTTGGTTGTTTTTGTTTTTATATGAATTTTTGTATCATCATTTTCAGGTCTCAGAAGAATGCTGCTGGCAATTTAATAGGTATTGCGTTGAATATGTAGATTGCCATGGGTAGGATGGACATCTTAACAATGTTAATTCTTCCAGTCTATGAGTATGGGATATTTTTCCATTTATTTGAGTCTTTTTTTCTTATTTGAGCAATGTTTTATAGTTTTCATTTCTCTGGTCAGGAAGATACCAAAATATTTTATATTTTCTGTGGCTATTGTGAATGGGATTGTTCTGTATATTTGTTTCTCTGCCTA
>NW_006997338.1:1087-12245 GCF_000164805.1 Carlito syrichta | reverse complement strand
CTCCTTCCCCCAGCCCCTGGTAACCACCATTTTACATTCTGTCTCTATAAATTTGACTTCTGTAAATACCTCATATATGTGGATTATGCAATATTTGTTCTTTTCTGTCTGACTGATTTCACTTAGCATAATGTTTTCAAGGTTAATATATGTTATAGCATTGTGAGAATTTCACTTATTTTTAAGAAAATAATATTTCTATGTACATATCATTATATGTATTGCAATTTGTTTTCATCAACCTGATGAACTTATAGGTTACTGTTACCCTTTGACTATTGTGGAAAATTCTCTGTAGACATTAGTGTACAAACATTCCATTAAGGTTCTACTTTCTATTCTTTTGCATATATATCTAGAAGTGGATTGTGAAACATGGTCATTCTATGTTTGCCTTTTAGAAGAACCAGGAAGCTATCTTCCACAGTGACTGCACAGCTTTACATCCCTTCTACTAATCAATAATCCACTAACACATGAAGTGTCCTATTTCTTCACATTCACATCGTTATTTTCTCTTTCCCTCTTGTTAGCTATTCTAACAGGTATAAAGCAGTATCTCATTGTAGTTTTGGTTTTTACTTCCCTGAGGAATGATTTGAAGAATCCCATTTTAACGTGCTTTCTGGTTATTTATCTTTTTTGGAAAAATGTCTATTCCAGTTCTTTGCCCATCTTGTAATTTACTTGTTTAATTTTTTGTTGTTGTTGAGTTATCAGAATTCTTTATATATTCTAGATACTAATCTGCTATAAGATATACGATTTGGAAATATTTTCCATTTCTTGGGCTGTCTTTTCACTCTCTAAATAGTATCCTTTGATGCACAAAAATGTTGAATACTGATGAAGTCTAATTTATGTATTTTTAAATTTAGTTTCCTGTGTCATGTTTAAGTAATCATTGCCTAACTTAATGTCATGAAGTTTTCTCTTATGTTTTCTTCTTGCTGTTAATGTTTTTAAGACTTACATTTATGTCTTTAATCTATTTTGACTTTATTCTTTTTGTATGGTGTAAGATAAAGACTCAACTTTATTCTTTTGCAAGTAAATGTCCAATTTTCCCATCACCATTTGTTGAAGCCTCTATGATTACTCCATTAAATTTAGAAGGAAATCTTTAGGTACCCTGGATAGTCAAAACAATCTTGAAAACTAACAAGACATGTCCTATCTTCAGAAGTTACTATAAAGCTTACATAAGGACAAACATATAGATCAGTGAAATAGAATAAAGAACCCATAAATAAATACTTGATATATGATCACTATTTGAAGACTGGTGTACTTGTTGTTTTTTTAATTTTTTAAAAAATTTAATTGATGCATAATAGATGTGCATAGTTTCAGTGTACATGTGTAATTTAATACATTCATTTAATTTGTAAGACTAAATCAGTGTACTTGCGATATTCATCATTTTAAATATTTTTCTTTTCTTTATGCTAGAAACATTCAAATTATTCTTATCTGGTTATTTGGGAATTCACAAAAGATTACTGTAAACTATATTTATTCTACTGTTCTCTCAAACACTAGGTTTTATTTTTTCTATAAAACCATATATGTGCCTGAGCCCGTGGGTTCGAGACCTGCCTGGGCAACTTGGCGAGACTTCATCTCTACAATAAATCAAAAATTAGCTGGGTGTGGTAGCACACACCTGAAGTTCCAGCTACTTGGAAGGCTGAGGGGGAGGGATTGCTGGAGCCCAGCAGGTCGAGGCTGCAGTGGCCAGGAGCGGCCACTGCACTCCAGTCTGGGTGACAGAGTGAGACTCCAAAAAAACCCCAAAAAAACCATATATGTGTACCCACTAGTCAATCTCTCTTCATTCTTACTTCCTCTTACCTTTTATGGTCTCTAGTGGTTTTCAGTTGTATGTTTTTATGTAAAATTCCATTTACATAATTCTTGTCCTTCTGACAGAGACTAACATTTTCCTGCTGACACCCTTGTGACAACCACAGTTCCATGTCTACATAAACTTTGTTCACCCAACAGGTACTCTTTTCTTTCAAACAGGGCCAGGCCCTTGGTAGAAGAGATGGTGAGAGCAGGGAAAGCACAGATGGAGGGGCAATTTTAAATTAGGTGGTCAGCACACTATGACCCATTGACCCAATCTGGCCCTCATCCTGTTTCTGTAAATAGAGTTTAACAGACACACAGCCACTCTCATTCATCCATGCATTGCCTATGGCTGATTTCACACTGCAAGAAGACAACAGAGCATCCCTGACAGGAACCTTTTGGCCTGCCTGCACAGCATAAAATATTTACCATTTGACCCTTTGCAGAAAAATGTTGCTAACCACTGGTATACAGGTAGAGTTAGCAAAATGAGAGCTTATAAGAATATTCAGGGGAAAATTATATAATTATCTCTCGATTTCTTCACTTTGATTCTTATATTGTTATTTAATTATGGCCAAGATATGTCTACAAATAAAATATTTTATTAATGTATATTGTAAATAATATTTGAGAGTAAATTCTAGGCCATTTAAAATGGATTGTTGAGTAATTTAATCCTTATTAAAATTCAAGCCTGTTCTTTAACATATTTTATTTCTTCTTATTTATGTCTTCTTATATCAAATAGACATCAAATTTATGCCTTCAAGGTCACTGTTTGTCTTCTAAGTGTTAAATTAATAGATTCAAAAAATAATCTTGGCAATTTCATCTGGACAAGGACTTCTTGAGTATTACATAAGTGAAGTATTCACACTAATTCATGTGTAATTTGTGTTTCTCCTTTTTTTTACAGGAGTTTTATAATCCTGGAAGACATAATGAGTCTAAAATTCAGTTGATCTCCAAAGAAAGAAAACTACAGACAAATATCCCTGATGAAAATAAGTGCAAAAATTGTCAACAAGGTTCTAGCAAATTGAATTCAACTATACATGTCAAAAATTAATCACCATGAATAATTAGTAGGCTTCATCCCCAGGATGAAGGGATAGTTCAACATCTGCAAGACCATAAATGTAATTAAAAACATTAACAGATGTAAAAACAAGAACCACAGGATTATATCATTAGATGCAGAATAGGCTTTTGACAAGATCCAGCATTCATTCCTATAAAAACCCTTCAACACCTAGGTATAGAGGGAACATACCTCAAATTAGTAAGAGCCATCTGCAATATACTAAAACCAACATATTGCTAAATAGACATAAATTGGATGCATTTCCCCTGAAAACTGGAACAAGACAAACCTGCCCACTCTCAGTCTTCCTGTTCAACACAGTGTTGGAAGTCCTAGCTAGAGAAATCAGACAGAAAAAAAAAAATCAGGAGTTCCAAACAGGAAAAATGAAGTTACTCCTCTTTGCTGATAATATTACCCTACACCTGGAAAACCCAAGGAAATCTGTCAAAAATCTCCTTGCACTGATAAAAGACTTTAGAACAGCCTCTGGCTACAAAATGAATGTCAAAAGACAGTCTCTCTTCTATATACCAACAACAAACAGGCAAAGAATCAAATAAAAAACTCAAGCCCATTTGCAATAGCCACAAAAAAGAGAGAAATACCTTGACATCTTCCTAAGCAGAGAACTGAAAGAACTTTACAATGAAAACTACAAAACACTGCTCAAAGAAACCAAAGAAGACAAAAACAATTGGAAAAATATTTCATTTTCATGAATTGGAAGAGTCAACATTGTTAAGATGTCCATCCTACCCAAGAGAATCTATGGATTCAATGCAATACCCATGAAATTACCAATATCATTTTACTGAGACCTGGAAATTATAGTACAGAAATTTATATGGAAACAAAAATGACCACAAACAGCCAAAACAAGTCTCAGCAAAAGAAACAAAGTGGGGGGTATCACACTTCTGCAATTTAAATTTATTATAAGGCTACACTAATCAAAAAAGCCTAGTATTGGTACAGGAACAGGAATATAGATCAATGAAACAAGAAAGAGATTCCAGAAGCAAAACCTCAATTTTTCAATCAACTCATCTTCGGCATAGCCTCCAACAACAACCACTGGGTAGAGGAGAACCTATTCATAAATTGTGCTGGGAAAACTGACTGACCATATGCAGAAAGATGAAACAGAACTCCTACCTATTGCCATACACAAAAATCAACTTCAAATGGATCAAAGACCTAAACATGAAACCTGAAACTATAAGAATCTTAGAAAACACAGGAGACACCCTTGACAGACATTGAAATAGGTAACCAATTCCTGATCATAATCACAAATGTTCATGCCATAAGAGATAAGATAGACAAGCAGGGCCTCATCAAACTGAAAAGCTTCTGCAAAGCAAAAGAAGTCATCAAGAGAATGGGTGGACTTTCCACAGAATTAGAAAAAAATATTTGCCAACTATATATCTGACAAAGGTTTAACATCCAGGAACTCAAATTGACAAAAGAAAAAACACCTACCGCCCTACTAAAAAGTGAGCAAAAGATATGAATAGACACTTCTCAAAAGAAGACATATGAGCAACCAACAGATACTTGTTCAGCCTCACTAATCATCAAAGAAATGCAAATCAAAACCACCTAACTCCAGGAGGGATGACTATCATTAATAACTCAATGAACAACAGATGATGGAGAAGATGTGAAGAAAAGGGAATGCTTCTACCCTGTTGGTGGGAGTGTAAATTAGTACAACCTCTGTGGAAAACAGTGTGGTGATTTTGAAAAGATCTAAAAATTGACTTTCCATATGACTCAGCAATCCCCCTTCTGGGAATATGCCCAGAGGAACTCAAATCATTCTACAAAAAAGATACCTGTGCATGCATGTTTATTATGGTACTATTCACAATCGCAAAAACATGGAACCAACTGTGCTGCCCATTGACTGGATTAAAAAATGTGGTACATATACACAATGATATATTACGCAGCCATAAAGAAGGACAAAATTATGAACTTTTCAGCAGCTTGAATGGATTTAGGGTTTATCATACTCAGTGATCTATCACAGAAACAAATAACTGAGTACCACACATTTTCACTCATAAGTGGACCCCGGACATTTATCATAATACTACAGAAAAGGGATTGTAGTAGGGATTGTTATGTGCCCTTTCTCTCATCTGCCAGGGGAGGGAGGGGGGAATATAACATCAATAAGGGTACCTGATCCTGAACCAGGCAAATTGAGGACCAATGGGAGTCCCAGACATCACCTGAACATTGACGACTTATGTACCTAATCTTGAATTGTACCCCACATCTTTAAAATAAATTTATACTAAAAACCAAAAACTTAAAATTCAGTAGATTGCAGAAAATAAATATATGTATACTTGATCTATATATATATATATCAATAAAAATGTGCCTAAAAAAAAAAAAAAACAGTAAACCAGTCATGTTTCCTAGTGGGAAAACTGTGTTATGTACCATGTGGCCCAAACAAAACCAACAAAAAAAAGGACATATACTTATTTCCTCTACTTAGATTGTGGCTTTTCCTAGAAAACACCTGGTTATACCTAGGTGAAAATTTCCATTCCACGTGCCTTATCCTGGGACTTCCAGTTTTCTGCTCTCTGCTACAGGCCATTAGTAAAGCCAAACATGCTACACACTCTTTCACTCAAGATTCTTGGCTTTCCTTCCTTGTCCTACATGCTCTGTGAAAGACCTGGGAGCAGAGAGGGAACATTTTTTTACCTCCAAGCTATGACTTTACATCATTTGTTATGAATGTAGAAAGAGAATTTAACCTTTTGAAATCTATACCTTGGCTAAAAACATCTACATAAGAGTTTTTTGGTGCCATGGTTAGAAACCAAAGCTGGAGCCATAAAGATCCCAGGTCTAAATCAATAGTGGTTTCCTGATTCTCTAAAGGCCACTGGGAGTTTTGTTTATTTCTACCATTTGATTTATATCTATATCTACATCTATATTAATAGCTATATTTATCTATCTATGAAAGCCTCACTAGATTCAAAAGAGTAAGGTACACCCACCAGCTGAACAATTTATTCATACCCATACTGCTTCCTTCCACCTCTTCATCTGAGAAAAGCATTCATCTGATTTATGCCACCATAGATAAGTTTGTATTTTTTAGTTTTATAATAGTAAAATTTGTAGTATCTCCTTATTAGGGTTTGACTTCCTTTACCTAGCATAATTATTTTGATATACACCCATGTTTTTATGTTTCATTATTTTATTCACCTTTCCTGCAATGTAGCATTCCATTGCATGAGTATACCACAGTCCATTGAGTTTTTTATTTTCTTGAGACCCAAGTTTTGAGTGTTCTTTATATATTCTGACTGCAAGTTCTTTATCAGATAAATAATTAGCAAATATTTTCTCTCAACCTGCTACTTCTAATTATACTCACTAGCAGTGTACATAAAAGAGAAATTTTCAATGCTGATAAAGCCCAAATTCAGGACATAGAAGACAAAAAGATAATACAAAAAAATCAATGAAACAAAAAGCTGGTTCTTCAAAAGAATAAACAAGATCGATTGTCCCCTAGCTAGACTGACCAAGAAAAAGAGAACAAAAACCCAAATAAGCACAATCAGAAGCACAAAAGATGAAGTCACATCTGACCCTGAAGAAATACAAAAGATCATTAGAGACTATTATGTACACTTGTATGGAAACAAACTTGAAAACCTTAAGGAAATGGAGGACTTTCTGTCATCACACAGCCTGCCCAGGTTGAAACAAGAAGAAATTGGGACCCTCAATGGATCAATAACAATCAAGGAAATTGACTATGTAATAAGAAAACTACTACTACAAAAAAAAGCCCTGGACCAGAAGGCTTTCCAACAGAATTCTACAAGACATTTAAGGAGGAGCTGATACAAATCCTACTGAAGGTATTCCAGGCAATTGAGAAAGATGGAACTCTCCCCAAATCATTTTATGAAGCTAACATCACATTGATACTCAAGCCAGGTAAAGGCCCAACAAAGAAAGAGAACTACAGGCCAATATCTTTGATGAACATAGATGCTAAAATTCTCAACAAGATGCTAGCAAACCAGATTCAACAACACATCTTAAAAATCACCCATCATGACCAAATAGGCTTCATCCCTGGGATGCAAGGCTGGTCCAACATTCGTAAAACCATAAATGTAATTAAATACATCAACAGATGTCAAAACAAAACCCACATGATTATATCATTAGATGCAGAAAAAGCTTTTGATAAAATCCAGCACCCCTTCTTCATAAAAACCCTCAAACATCTAGGCATATGGGAAACATACCTCAAAATAGTAAAAGCCATCTACGAGAAATCCACAGCCAGCATTCTCCTAAACGGACAAAAATTGGAACCATTTCCCCTGAAAACTGGAACAAGGCACAGATGCCCACTCTCACCCCTTCTGTTCAATATAGTATTGGAAGTCCTGGCTAGAGCAATCAGAGAAAAGGAGGCAATCAGGGGTATTCAAGTAGGAAAAGAGGAAGTCAAGTTATCTCTCTTTGCAGATGACATGATTATGTACCTTGAAAACCCAAGAGAATGTGTCAAAAATCTTCTTACTGATAAAGGCCTTTGGCAGAGTGTTAGGATATAAAATAAATGTTCAAAAGACAATCACATTTCTTTATACAAATAATAAACAAACAGAAACCCAAATAAAAAACACAATTCCATTCACAATAGCACAAAAAAGATGAAATACCTTGGCATCTTCCTAACCACGAACGTGAAAGACCTTTACAATGAAAACTACAAAACACTGCTCAAAGAAATCAAAGATGGCATAAACAAGTGGAAAGATAAAGTCCAACTTATTGATATTTTTATATACTTCAGGCTTCTGACTTCATAATCTATGAAATATTTGCTTAACCCCCAAACACAGGAATTTTTATTTTAGAAGATTGATAGTTTTATGTTTGGTATTTAGTTCTATAAGCTTTGAGTTTTTACTTAAGTTTCAAAGAATGGGTCATAATTTATTTATTTTGCATAGAAATATCTAGTTGTTAGAGTAAAATTTGTTTAAAAAATCTTCTTACTGGATTGTTTTGGCATTTTGTTCAAAAATCAATTTTCTCTTTCTGTGTGGAATGATTCATGGACTCTTGACTCTATTACATTGCTCTATTTGTGTATCATGATCATGCCAACACTACATCTTCTTGATTACTGTAGTTGAAGCTTGAAATCAGGAAGTTTTAGCCCTCCAACTTGGTTATTTTTCAAAATTGTTTCTGCTATTCTAGATGTGCATTTTATTATACATTTTAGGTTTCCAGTTGTTTGTTTTTATGTAAAATTCCATTTACATAATTCTAACATTTTCCTGCAGATGCCCTTGTGACAACCCAGCTCCAGGTCTATCTAAACTGTACCTGCTAAACAGGTGTACTTTGCTCATAACTTTAGTGGTTTTAGCAGGCCCCTGATACAAGAGATAATGAGAACAGTCAAGGCATCGATGGAGGGACAAGTTTAGATCAGTCCTCTTACTGTTTCTGTAAATAAAGTTTAATAAACACACACAGTCACTATCATTCATTGTCTATGGTCGCTTTTGCACTACAAGGACAGAGCTGAGCATTTCTGACAGGGACTCTATGGCCTGTGCAGTATAAAATATTTACTATTTAACCTTTCACAAAAAAAATTTGCTGATTGCTGGTGTACAGGTAGAGTTAGCAAAATGAGAGGGATATTACATATTGTTTTAAATTAATAATTCTAATACAGTATTTTCTCCAAATGGCATGCTAGTTCCTGTTTCATCTTTCTTTATATTAAGTAGAAAACTTCATTTGTATCCACCCAGGATGACTGCTTGAACTTAAGAGCACTGATGTCTCTTGTGAAATAAAATATATTTACTGTAGAGGGACCTTTTATTTTTCCCTGGTGTAACTAATCTTGCAACCACATGTTTTATGTTGAACTGAGACATGATGCTTGATGTAGCCACTGAAGTTATACAATTTAAAATGATTCTTTCCCTCCAGTTTAAAGACAGCTGAACCCAGGAACAATTTTGGAATGACAAAAGATCTAAAGATTTTTTTTGTAAAACATTTTTTTCTGAACCATTAAGCATGTTTTACCAAATTTTGTACTCATTTTCTTTAAATCTAATGTTTATTGATAGAAAATTTGTGCATTTTTTAAAAATCAATATTTTTTATTATGGCTTTGTGGGGTACAATTAAGGGTTAGGTGTACAATTATGTTTCATTCAGGCACCCTGTTGATAAGAGGTGTTTCCCCTTCCCCAGACAGATATTTGCTACTGTTAATCCCATCCCCCTCCCCCCATAGTTTCCCAGTACCGTCAGTCATTTTCTTATAGTATTACATTGGATGTTCAAGGTCCATTATATGAGTGAGAACATGTGATACCCGAATCTTTGTTTCTGTGAGAGGTCACTCAGTAATATAGACTCAAGTTCCATCCAGGTTGCTGCGAAATACATGATTTTGTTCTTTTTTATGGTTGCGTAATATTCCATCATGTACATGTACCAAATTTTTAAATCCAGTCCTCTTTTGATGGGCAGCATGGTTGTTTCCAGGTTCTTGCTATTGTGAACAATGCTGTGATAAACATGCGTGTGCAGGTATCTTTTTTATAGAGTGATTTGAGTTCTTCAGGGTATATTCCCAGTAGGGGAATTGCAGGGTCATATGGAAGGATGATATTTAGAGCTTTTAGGAATCACCACACTGCTTTCCACAAAGGTTGCACTAGTTTACACTCCCACCAACAGTGTAGAAGTGTTCCCTTTTCTCCACACCCTCTCCAGCAGCTGTTATTTTTTGAGTTGTTGATAATTGCCATTCTGATTGAGTTAGGTGGCATCTCAGTGTGGTTTTGATTTGCAACTCCCTGATGATTAGTGAGGTTGAACATTTCTTCATGTGTCTGTTGACTGCTCGGATGTACTTTTGGTGTACTGTCTGTTCATATCTTTTGCTCATTTTATGATGTGGTTGTTTGTTTTTTTCTTTTCAGCACGTTTTAGTTCCTTGTAGATCCAGGATGTTAAGCCTTTGTCAGACCTGGAGTTGGCAAATATTTTTTTTCCCAGTCTGTAGGCTGTCTCCCTGCTCTCTTGATGGTTTCTTTGGCCTTGCAGAAGCATGTCAGTTTAATAAGGTCCCACTTGTCTATCTTGTCTCTTAGGACCTGTGGGTTTCAGGTTTTGTTCAGGAATTGGATGCCAGTTCCGATTTCCATGAGGGTATTACCTTCATTTTCTAAGGTTCTTATGGTTTGAGGTTTTACATCTAGGTCTCTGATCCATTTGGAGTTAACCTTTGTGCATGGGGATAGAGAGGGGTCCTGTTTCAATCTTCTGCATATGGCCAACCAGTTTTCCCAGTACTATATACTGAATAGGTTCTTCTCTCCCCAGTGGTAGGTGGTGGAGGCCTTGTCGAAGATGAGTTGGTTGAGAAATTGAGGTTTTGCTTCTGGAATGTCATTCTATTCCATTGATCTATATGCCTGTTCCTATACCAATACCAAGCTGTTTTGATGATTGTAGCTTTATAGTAAAGTTTGAAGTCTGGTAATGTGATACCTCCTGCTTTCTTTTTTTTGCTGAGGATTGTTCTGTCTATTCTTGGACGTTTGTGTTTCCATATGAATTCCTGTGTTGTTTTTTCTAGGTCTGAGAAGAATGTTGTTGGTAATTTAATGGGTATTGCATTGAATTTGTAGATTGCCTTAGGTAAGATGGACATCTTCACAATGTTGATTCTTCTGATCGATGAGCATGGGATATTTTCCCACTTGTTCGTGTCATCTTTGATTTCTTTGAGCAGTGTTCTGTAATTTCCATTGTAAAGGTCTTTCACGTCTCTGGTTAGGAAGATGCCAAGGTATTTCATTTTTTGTGTGGCTATTGTGAATGGAATTGTATATTTTATTTGGGTTTCTGTTTGTTTATTATTGGTGTAGAGAAATGCGATTGTCTTTTGTACATTTATTTTGTATCTTGAGACTTTGCCAAAGGCTTTTATCAATGTAATGAGGCCTTTGACAGATTCTCTTGGGTTTTCAGGTACACCATCATATCATCTGCATAGAGAGATAAATTGACTTCCTCTTTTCCTATTTGAATACCTCTGATTGCCTCCTCATCTCTGATTGCTCTAGCCAGGACTTCCAAACTATGTTGAAC
>NW_006997338.1:0-660 GCF_000164805.1 Carlito syrichta | reverse complement strand
TCTTCTCTATTCCTCATCAAGTTATTCCTTCTCAAATTAATTCATTTGATGACTCATGTGACTGAACACTTTATCTGATGAACAGGGGGATATTTCTTTCAATCTTTAACTTCACATGAGAGGGCCTTGTTTGTCCAAAGATTAAAATCCCTCTGGTTTGCATGCCGGAAAACTAAGGTCAGCATTTCCCCCTGCTGCTGTGATCTATGCGTGGAATCATGAGCTTCTTTGGGAAGACTTCCCAATTTCTCTCACTTCAGTCTTGGAGGCAAGAACAGACTTGGAATCCTTCCAACTCATTTAATGGGGAGATGAGGAGAGAACAAAGCTGCAAAAGTCTGCTGGGAGGAGCTTGGGTGGAGCCAGACTGCTGGCTGCACTAAAGGGCAAGGCCTGCTGAGAAGCGGCAGCTGCACAGTCCCTGCTCTGTGCATCAGCTCCTGGGGCTACCTGAATTCTGGTGTCCAAAACTCCTTATTAAGTTGTGTTCCTGACACCCTTGTATTGTCAGTAAACCTCATCTACTCCTTAAGGAAACCTGGTTTTAGTCTGATATGTTGACTTTTTTTCCCCTTCCAAACTCTAGCCTCTGTGGGAGTCCAGACTCAGGCCATCATCTGTCTTATTTCCTCACTTTCCACTCCCAGAATCCATTGGGCA
>NW_006997337.1:0-803 GCF_000164805.1 Carlito syrichta | reverse complement strand
TGCCTATGTATGTGCGTGTGTGTGGTACACATGTGTGGCATGTGTGTATGTGTGTGCATGCCTGCACCCCTCTGTAGAAGTAAGGTCCATGTCCCATTCAGCCTTGCATCGTGCCTTAGACACAGTAGGTGTTTGGTAAACGTGTCCAGTGAAATTGTATTGAATACACGAATACTATGTTTGTTGGAATAAAAAGAGATTGTTTTCATCCTGATTTCACAAATGCCAAATAACCACACTCAGAAATGAGCAAATGACGTAATAAAAGAAAAGTATTCCTGTCCGCCGTTCATTGGGAGGCACCATGTGGGTTGCGGCTTGTGGAGAAGTGAGCCCTTCCGGGCATCTCCTCCTCACTCCAGGGAGCACAGCTGGGTTTGCAGCATAAGTTTTTTAGGAAGATTAAGAAATTGAAATCACATGATCCAGCGGATCTCAGATTTTGTGCTGACGTTGTCTTCTTGCTCTTTTATCGCTTGTTCCCAATGAGCTGGGTCTGAAGAGAAGCAGCACCTTCCTGACAGCTCTATTCCTGGGGTCCTATCAGGGGAGCTGCATTACCCATGGCACTGGCTGGGATGTGAGAGAACATATCTGTCATTTGTTAGCAGCTGCAGGCTCTTCTAAAATTAATTGGGAACATTGCAAGTTCTCCCGAGGTCTCTGCCAAGTCCTCTGTTTTCATAAGCATATTAGGTGTGCATTTTTCACATGTATTTCAAGGATCTCAGTGAAGGTTTCTTCATGTCATATATGTAGCCCCGTATTAACTTTTTAGAGAGTTTCTAATGTTCAATTACATG
>NW_006997336.1:0-808 GCF_000164805.1 Carlito syrichta | reverse complement strand
CTTAACTTCATTGTACCTCATTTCTTCATCTGTAGATTTTCTATATTTAAAAGAGTTAATGCATATAAATCTGAAGTCAGTGCCCGGCACATAGAATAACAGACTATTAAAATGAGTTTTTCCTCATACAGTTTTGGTTGATACACAAAGAAAATAGATGCCATGTTTCAAAGTAAAACCACCACACAGGACTTACCAAAGAGAGATGACAAAAGACCAGTTGTGTAACACCTGGCTGATCATCCACCTCCAGCTATAAAAAATATTTGGGAAAATTGAAAAGGAATACAAGAAGACAGAGTCTTTGTAATGAAAAATTTCCATGCCAAGTAAAAGAAATGGAGGTACAAGTCCTTTTTCCTGAAGTCTACTTTGGAGGGCTCCAAGAAGACCACTCTGAGAGCTCATGACTTCACTATAGTGGACTAGTAAAAGCTGTCCACCTAAGAAATTCAAACCTCAGCATTGGAACTTGCCAGGAGCTGATGACAAATTAATCAAAAGAGAGATTGCATCAGTCAGTCAGCAGACTCCAAGTTTGTGGGGTATGGAAGGGTGTTTCCTTGGAAGAGAAGTGGATTGGGAGAGAGGGTGGGGAAAAAAGCTAATCAGCACTGGATTGTCTTAGATCCTGCCTGAGGTCAACTGGAGGCGCAAACAGAACCCAGCAGAGAGAGGCTGAAGGTAACACTAGATGACCAGGGGCAGAGAAAGGATTTGCAGAAAGGTACAAAGAACACTTCCCCTACACCAAAGGAACTGCAGGCAAGAGGCCCCAGTTATTGTGGACGGGACACAATGGGGGGGG
>NW_006997335.1:0-751 GCF_000164805.1 Carlito syrichta | reverse complement strand
TCAGAGCATTGCAAGTTGTGTTTTGTCTTTCTTTCAACAGCTTTATTGAGGTAAAATTAAGTATATATTTCATATTAAGTATATATTTCACTAATTATTTAAAAGTTTACACCAGCCGTGCAACCATGTTCGTGGACTAGTTTTAAAACATTTCTATCACCTTGTACCTACTTGCTGTCAGTCTGTGTTCAACCACCCACAGCCTTAAAAATCCACTAATTTATTCCAACCATTCATTCATGTTTACTCATTTCATATAGACATAATCATAAAGCATGTGGTCTTTGGTGTCTGATTTCTTTCACTTGGCATTTTTCAGAGGTTCAGACACATGCTGGAGTATCAGTACTTCGTTTATAATTGCACAGTATTTCATAAAATCCACATGCTATAATTGATGTCACTTGGATTAGTTTAACATTTTGGCTATTATAAAAATACTGCTTATTAGAATTCATATTCAAATTCTTATGTGAACATACATTTTCTAATATTTTAGGTATATACCTAGGGGTGAAATTGCTGTGTCATGTGGTAATTATGTTTATCTTTTGAAGAGCTGCCAAACATTTTCCCCCCAGTGGCTATCCCATTTTATATCCTCACCAGCAATTTATTTCTTAGTGTCCTTGCCAACACATAAATAACACTTTCTTTTTCTTTTGTGATGGCCACTGTAGTAGGTTTAAAATGGTATCTTATTGTTTGATTTTCATTTACATAAAGAATATTTTATGGCTTATTTAGTCAT
>NW_006997334.1:0-785 GCF_000164805.1 Carlito syrichta | reverse complement strand
TAGAAAAAGATGTAGTCACTGAAGGCAGAGGTACTCACAGTTCTGTTCTAACTGAGAGAAGGGGAAGGTTGAGTTATTATTATTTTCTTTTTCTTATTTTCTCTTTTCCTTCAAGTGGCAAGAGTAAGACATGAAAGAGAAAGTATAGAGAATAGGAAGGCATGAAGAAACTGTCTTAATTTCCATTTCCCAAAATCAGACTTCTTGACATACTGTCATACATGGGGGTTTATTGGGGAGGTGATCCCAGGAAGCTGAGTATGAGAGTCCAGAGGGTAAAGCAAAAAGGAAGAAAATCCTGTAAAGAGAGTGTAATTGACCTGGTAGCTATGGTGGGTAATCAGGTTCCATTCTGCTGAAGGTCTCTGGGAAACCTAAAGATTCTGCCTCAGACAGTCTCTGTTAAATCTCCCCTCAGTGACACTTTCACCTGCTCCTGCATACAGGTTGATTGCCTCCCAAGGTATGGAGAGAGCCTTAAGGCAGAAAAGGTAGGACTGTGGCAAAGAACTGTCCACCATACCTGCATGAAATCAGATGCCGTGAGAAAATGTGGCCTGGAATATTAAAGTATCTGATATTGGAACCAACTGATGATAAAATGCTGCATACTACAAGGGATTAAGGAGGCATGAGAAACTCAAATGTAAAGCGAAGAGGCAACTTTCCATCCTTCGGAAACGTAATGTACAATTTTAATCAGTTCGAGTTGCTGCAACAGGAACCTTGATCAGCATCACTACCATTCCTCAGACTTACTAATGAAAATCATCTCTCTCCCTCTC
>NW_006997333.1:0-1159 GCF_000164805.1 Carlito syrichta | reverse complement strand
AAAAAAAAAAAATCCCAAAGCTCTGAATATCAAAGCAAAACTTAGCCCCAAGACTTTCAGATGAGGGATTGGGGTCCTGAGGAAATGTAGGTCTGGATTGTACAGCGTATCGTCCTGGGCTTTGGAAACACTGTTTTGACGGGGATAGTCACTTCTGAATTTGGAATTGGAGGACCAGGCTGCTTCTGTCTGGTGCCTCTGCCATTTCCTCTTTTTACAATCTTTTGCGGGTGGTCAGAGACTTAGTCGTCTGCCATCCTCCACACAAGGCTTCCGAGGTCACCGCATGCACGGCTGCCTCCGCCTGGAAGGGAAGAGTCGGGGGCTGGCACCTGGGGGATTGTGCAAGCCGGGCCTGGACGGGGCACTGGAACAGCAGAGGAGGCTGGGGAGCGGAGCTGAGCCCGGTTGCCCACCGTGAGGAGGAACGGGGGTCAACCAGCAGGTCGTCTCGACCAGGCCGTCCTTCCGGTCACGAAACCTCCCTGTCAGCCTCCGTCCCACCCAGAGAACGCCCTGCCCAGGGGACACACCCGAGCCCCATGCCGGCACAACACGCAGCTCCGATTCCAGGATTCCTGGGCAGGGCACAGTGTTCCCCGTCTGACTCCTCAAGCTCTGGGGACCTGTGGGCTGACGAGACAAGCGGCCCCCCACTGTCCTTCCCCACGACACTGGACGTTTGCTTTGGCTTCCTTGTGGCTCGCTGCTTTCTGTGCCCAGGCCTTTCTTCCCTCCCTGACAGATGCTGGTCCTGAAGGCGCCCGATACACTGCGCATGCGGATTAGGGCAGACCAGGCGGGGTGTGTCCGGGGTGGGACAGCCGTCCACTGCAAACCGAGTCAGAGTGTGCTTCCCGGGGAACCAGTGAGGCACAGTGGGGTGATGCCAAGCAGTCTCACACATCTTTTTAAGATCGCTTCTTTTTGGTTTCTGTGATTGTTTTCTCCTTGCATGTCAATGTTTGCCCCTTCCACTCCCTTGACTAGGGTACTTTGTGCTTTCTTTATGAACTTTTCAAAGAAACACATTTTTGATATGTTTTGGTATTTACTAGTGTTAAATAAGTGATACTATTTATTTATTTATTTGAGTTTGGGGTCTCACTCTGTTACCCAGGCTAGAGTGCAGTGGCGCAGTTACAGCTCACCTCAGCCT
>NW_006997332.1:0-808 GCF_000164805.1 Carlito syrichta | reverse complement strand
GGTTTCTGGAATTTGGGAGGGACTTCTATGCTTGTTGTGAATGTGCGAAAGCATGAGGCAATTTTCAGGAACGCTAAAAAGCAAGAAATCATGATTACTAGGTAATTTCTTTCTTTCTTCCTTATCAGTTATGGAATACACAACTTTTCTCAGTTTGTGGTCTGTGCCTAAGTTGGGTTGCACAGAGGTAAGAGGGTAAGGAGAGGAACATTTCATCTTTCTATGTTCAAATGTGGAAGTCCAACACATATTTATAGCAATACCTTCCACTTTAGCATGAAGCTAGAATACGTCATTTTGCTATTTTTCAGAAAGAAAAATTACTAATGTAATGGTTAAAAGACCTAGACAGTTGACAAAAATTAACTTGAAATTGATGTGAACTGTGGAAATGAGTTTCTTCATTTTCATGCTGAATATATAAAATAACTAAATAATACATTTTCTATATTAAATCTATATCAAATCTAACTTACATTCTACCTATGGGCTAATGTCTGTATTTTTAATTTTATTACAGAGATGGGGGTACAAGTCAGGATTAATTACACAAGTAGGCTGCACGCAGGTGAAGTTTGGGCCTCCAACTGGTCCTTACTTTTCCTGATTTAAGACCAGGTACCCTTTATTTTGTTATGTGTCCTCTCCCTGCTCCTTCCCTCCCCTGGCAGTGTCCAGTGACTGCTGATTTCTCCCTTGTACTAATGTGATTAACGTTCAGAGTCCCCCCTTTTTTTTCCCCTGAGTTGGAGGCTGGAGTGCAGTGGCACGTTCACAGCTACCGCAGCCTCGACCTACTAGGTTCAGG
>NW_006997331.1:0-1427 GCF_000164805.1 Carlito syrichta | reverse complement strand
CAGAAAACACCTTTACAGAAATTAAAACAGGCAACCAATTTCTGATCAAAACTCCAATAGCCCATGCCATAAGAGGTAATATACTCAAGTAAGACCTCATCAAACAACAAAGCTTCTGAAAGCAAAGTAAGCCATCAAGAGAGTGGGGAGACAGCCCAGAGAATGAGAAAATATATTTACCCACTGTTTATCTGACAAATCCCTAACATCCAGGATCTACAATGGACTCAAACGTGTCTAAAGAAAAAAGAAAAAATAATAGAAAAAAATGACCCTATTAAAAAGTGGGCAAAAGATATGAATAGACATGCCTCAAAAGAAGACATATGAGTAGCCAAGAGATTCATGACAAAGTGCTCAGCCTCACTGATCATCAAATAAATGCAAATCAAAAGCACACTGAGATACCACTTAACTCCAGTCAGGATGGCCATCATTAATAACCAATAAAGCAACAGATACTGGAGGGAATGTGGAGAGAAGGGAACGTTTCTACTGTTGGTGGAAATGCAAATTAGTATAAACTCTGTGGAAAACAGTGTGGTGATTCCTACAAGTTCTAAATATTGACTTTCCATATGAACCAGCAATCCCTCTACTGGGAATATATCCAGACAAACTCAAATCATTCTATAAAACAAATACCTGCACAACTGTGCTACCCATTAAAAGTTGACTGGATAAAATGTAATACGTATTTATGTTGGAATATTACGCAGCCATAAAGTAGGACAAAATTATGAACTTCACAGAAACTAGAATGGAGTTAAAGTCTATCATACTCATTGATCTATTACAGAATCAAATAACTGAGTATGACAGGTTCTCACTCATGAGTAGACCCTGAACATTTATCATAATACTATGTGAAAGAGATTGACAGTAGAAAGTAGATTGGACACTGCTAGGGAGCGGGGAGGGAGCACATAACATTAATAAGCATACCAGATCCCAAATTAAGCAAAATGAGGACCACTGGGAAGCCCAAACTTCACCTGTACAAGGACCACTTATGTACCCAATCCTGACTTGTACCCCATATCTTTAAAATAAATTTGAAAAACAAAATAAAGTACAAAGAAAATAAAAGAAAAATAAATCAAACATAGAACTGCAAGATAAATGGGAAAACTTTGTAATTATATACAGAGATATTAACAGAGACATTGATAGAAACAGAAGTAAAATATTTTATTAATATTTTATCACAATTAGTAAACTGGCATAAATGGGCAAAAATAAAACTCTGTACAAAAGAACTGTAGAATGTACAGCTTTTCAAACACACACAGAACTTTTACAATAAATTGCATGCTGAACCACAAAATTGAAACAGTTTTTCTTGTTGCTTTCATTTTTTAATTTTCTCTCTTATATGTTGGTATATGTGTTTGTGTGTGTGTGTGTGTGTGTGTGTGTGTGTGTGT
>NW_006997330.1:0-1224 GCF_000164805.1 Carlito syrichta | reverse complement strand
AAATGTATCTTTCATTTTATTCATATTATTTGGCGAAATAAGAGGCCATGGTAATGCAAGTTCTTTATGTCTCTCTTTGAATGATAATACTGCATAACCAAATAAAGTCAGTGAAGTGTATATGATCATATTATCTAATGCTGTTTCTGATGCTTTAGCACAGGCTTCCTGGGAGCTAAAGGAAAATGTGTCCTCATTGTAGAAGTAATAAACATGGGCAATTATGCATAATTATGAAGATTAAGTTCCAATTAAGGCTCAATTTTAATAATATCCATATCCACAAATCTTTTCAAGTTTTTAGTGACATGAAAGAAGATCAAGGTAACTCAAGGTACTAATCCCTATTATGGTTAAAGAGAAAATAAGTTTGATTAGGGAATTCTGCATGCATTCCACAGTACAACATTTTAACAGCATATTTACATTTGCATTAAGATTTAAGCATTTAAGAGCCAAGAAAGTATTTTTATATCTCAAAACTACATTTTTCACTGAAAATATGCAAAAAAAAAAAAATCAGTTGTCCATCCAGTTATTTCTATAAAAGGATGTTTTAAATGTCAGTTGCAATGTTGCCTAAAAGGAATTAGAATATTTTCTGTTTAAATGCAATGTTATCCTTTCAGAACACCAGTGATAGTAATTTTATATTCTTGATAAATAGACCAAAAGAACAAAAAATGACTTAAGAAAATGTAATGCACATTATTCCATTAAAGAGAAAAAATATTTATTTTATTTTATTTATTAAAAAAAGAAGAAAGTTAAATGACTGCAAATTCCATGGTCAATTTATTGTTGAAAATATCAAAATTATATCACATATCCTGATCGAAATAATTTTATAAGCGTTCACTTTCCATTCAGCTACTCTTTATTTGTATGAACACTATCATGCTCATTATACATGTTATTTTCTAAATCATCTGGGTTGAAAACCCAGCTCTGCTACCCACTAGCTGTGTCTAAAGTGGTCGGGTTATTTCAACTTCACAAGCCACAGTGTTTCATTGTTTTTAGGTCATAATCATGGCCATTATTCAACAGGAAGCTATGCAGTACAATTTAGCACAGTGCAAAACATAGCAAATATTCAAAAAGTTGATTTAGAAAAATAACATGTATATGATGAATTTTCTTCACAGACTATGATCAGATGCAGTAAGAGTTTTCTTAGCCATGCACCTTACATTATTTTTTTTTCTTGTCTGCTTTTGCATT
>NW_006997329.1:0-1438 GCF_000164805.1 Carlito syrichta | reverse complement strand
TCTCTTTCCTACTAACCAAGAGTTACCACTGTCCAGAATTGGGTGTTACCCACTCCTCTGTTTTTCTCTAAATTTTATTACTTATAAATATATCTCCAAACAATATATTGTTTATTATCTGCCCAGTTTTATCTTAAATAAAAAGATTCATTTTTTTCATGACATTCTGTTTTTATTCAGTGTTAGGCTTTGTGATTCTTAATGCTAATGTATGAAGTTCCGGTTCCTTTAGTTGTGTAGTATTCAATTAATGAAAAAAATCATTTTATTTATTCCATTGTGGGTGGAAGGTTTTGGCTTGAAAAACATCATTGACACAATCATTCTTCACATTCACATCTACAAGATGGAATTCCAGATTCTAGGATATGCTCATTTTTAGCTTTATGAGTTAAGGTCAAATTATTTTCCAAAGTGGTTGTGCCAGTTTATGTCTCTCCAACTGTGTATGTGCATACCTTTTGTATTGGTACACTTGATGTTGAATGATGTTTTCATTTTTACCAATTCTGTGGATATAAAATGGTATCTATGACTTTCATTTGAAATTTAGCTTTATTAACCAGTGAGCATGAATACAGTTATGGATTTTTATAAGCCATTTCTTCTCTGTGAAGTTTTTGTTCAGATCATATAATTTTTTATTTTAAAAATTCAGTTCTTAGTTCTTATATATTCTGGATACCTGTAGGCTATGTGTTATAAATAACTTCAGGCTAGTGGTATAACCCAACACTCTATAGTATCTTTTAATAAAGATAATATTGTAAAATTTTATGGTTAGTGCTTTTTATGACTTGTTTTGAAAATTTGTATATGGCCCCAAGATCATAAAAGATACATCTGTAAATTATTTTAAAAGTATAAAATCGCTTTTAACATTTAAGGCATTTCATCTGTAATTGATGTTTCTCAAAGTTTTTACTATGGTAAAATGCACATAAAATTTACTGTCTTAACAATTTTTAAGTGTACAGTTTTGTGGTATTAACTACATTCATATCGTTGTGCAACCATCACTTCTGTCCATCTCCAGAACTCTTTTCATCTTGAGAAACTGAAACTCTAAACCCATTAAACATTAACTTCCCATCTCCCCTGCCTCAAGTCCCTGGCAATCATTATTTTATTTTTTGTTTTTATGTTGTTAAGTCTTCGTTCTCTATATAGAAAATCAGAATAGATCTATAACTAGTACAGAAATTAAGTATTCCAATTTTCGTTTTCTTTATGATTCAGTCTTGGTAGACTTTGTGTTTTCAGGAATTTGTCCATTTCATTTAGATTATCAGTTTTTTTGGTGTACATTGTACATGGTACTGTCTTATAATTCTTTTTATTTCTATAGAACCAGTAGTGATGTCTCCATTTTCATTTCCCTTTTTTTTTTTGAGTTGGAGTCTCACTCGGTTGCCCAGACTGGAGTGCAGTGGCCGCT
>NW_006997328.1:0-1034 GCF_000164805.1 Carlito syrichta | reverse complement strand
TAAGGAAGCTGTTTGCTGAAAGATCACCACGTATGCTGAAAGATCAGGATGGAAAGCAACCATGGGCCAGTAAAGGGGGACAGCGGCCGCATGGGGCAAGGTAGGGGTGGGAGGAAGAGCACGGCCCCTGCTGGGGGCAGCGGCAGGGCCAAGTAGCAAAGGAGATTTGCTCATAGGACAAATTGACACAGGTGACACCGACCAGCAAGGAAGCAGAGGGAATGATTCTCACATACCTGTGCTTAGTCAGCCATAAAGCCTTCAAGGGATACTTTGCTTGATGTAAACTCAGTCCCGACTTACAGTAGAGAAAACCGGCAATCGCTATAAAATTACTTGTACATTAACTATAGTATAAGTCAGTGGAAGAAATGAAATAACTAATTCTTGACGTGTCTCATGAAATCTTTGGAAGGAAACAATAACTGATTGTACAGGTTTCATTCTCACAGATTAAAAAGCACGATTTTAAACTTCACAAAATGATTGAAGATGTCAGGGGCATTGAGTAACTGACATCATCAGACAGGAAGTTTTATCTTTTGGACAGGGTTCATCTCAAAGAGGTGATTTCATCTTTCAACAAAGCGGAAGAACATCACGATATTTGCAAGCTTGAAACAAAGCAGATTCTAACAGAGAGGATGTTCTTGGTCTAAACTTCAAAAATTAAGAGTGTCACAGTAAAACCTGATCTCTCTCCATAAACAAAATATGATTCTTGAATTTATACAACAGATATTTATTGAGTAACTCCCTGCTAGATGATTTGATACAAATGTGGATAGATAGGTAGTGAGGCTTTGACAAAGAACATTTATATTTTGTTTTGGTTTTTCTTCAGTGAAAAGAGTGGGGAAAATAATTTCAACAAAGCCCAAAACGTTGTGAAGGGACATGCCCCATAGGCACCCACAGTCAATGGGCCACTCTCTCTTCTCATCATTTTGACCACCATGGTAATCAAGACAGCAATTGAAAATTGATTTTGTAATATCTGTTATCACTTACTTAAGATGTGTAAAATGCTATTG
>NW_006997327.1:0-946 GCF_000164805.1 Carlito syrichta | reverse complement strand
ATTTCATTCCATTCCATTACTCTCCATTCAATTCCATTCCATTCCTCTGCATTCCATGCCATTGCTTTCCATTCCTCTCCATTCCATTCCACACCATTCCATTCCGTTTCAGTCAATACACTCCATTCCATTCCATTCCTCTCCCTTCCATTCCATTCCATTCCTCTCAATTCCATTTCATTCCTCCCCTTTCCATTCAACTCCATTCCATTCCTTTCCATTCTTTTCCATTCCATTCCATTCTATTCCTCTTCATTTCTCTCCATTCCAATTCATTTCTTTCCATTCCATTCCTCTCAGTTTCTTTCCTTTCCATTCCTCACTATTTCATTCCTCTCTGTTCCATTCCATCCCTTTCCTCTCTCTTCCATTCCATTCCATTCCTTTCCACTGCATTCCATTCCTCTCCATTCCATATCATTTCATTCTTCTCCATTCCATTCCTTTCCACTCCTTTCCATTACATTCCTCTCCAATCCATTCCATTTCACTTCTTTCCATTCCATTCCTTTACATTCCATTCCACTCCTTTCCACTCAATTCCATTCCTTTCCTCTCCATTCCCTTCCATTTCTCATCATTCCGTTCCATTCCATTCCTGGCCATTCCATTCCTATCCATTCCATTCCATTGCAATCCACTCTATTACATTCTACTCCATTCAATTCCATCGAATCCTCTCCATTCCATTCCATTTCATTCTATTTAGTTCCACACCACTCCATTCCATTCCAATTCACTCCATTGCATCCCATTCCATTCCTCTCCATTCCATTCCATTCCTCCCCATTCCATTCCACTCCATTCCATTCCTTTCCACTCCATTCCTTCCTATTCCATTCAATTTCTATCCATTCCTCCCCATTCCTTTCCTCTACTTCCCTCTCCATTCCATTCCATTCCATTCTTCTCCATTCCATTCCTCTTCATTCCATTCCATTGCATT
>NW_006997326.1:0-1308 GCF_000164805.1 Carlito syrichta | reverse complement strand
CTCTCTCTCTCTCTCTCTCTCTCTTTTTTTCTGTTCATCAGCTTATATCAAATCATTTCTCTATAGATTTATTCTTAGCACACGAAACTGAAATTTCCACTTTCTTTGCTGTGGTATCTCTGAAAGTTTCCATTCCATAAACATCCCACAGCCCAGAATAGGCTCATCTTATATCATCTCATATGGCCCTGCTTCCAGGCAGAGGCCTCAAGGCCCCTGGGAGACTTCACCAGATCCCAGGCTAAAGGAAAGCAAGCATCTCCCGCCATGAACACTCTCTTTCAGCCCTGTCTCCTTCAACCCGAGCAAATCTTTCTCTGAGACACATTCTCCTCCACCACTTCACACATGTGTGGCCTGGATCAAACCATAATCCCCCCGAGTCCTGGATTTCTCATTTGTACGATAATCCCCACCTCACAGGATTGTTGGGAGGACCACATGGAATATCTGTGGAGGGACAAGACATAGTGCTTTGCACTTCCACAGGCTCACCATGAAAGGGCTTCCTTCCCAGCCTAGCGCTATACTTAGCGAGGTAAGGCATTTCCTTCTCCACTAATCTCACAAGGTTGGTATTATTTCTCTGATTTAACAATGAGGAGGAGCCTGCAGTTCTAAAAGGATAAGTCATTGCCTAAATCCAAACAGGTAAGAGCCAGAAAAACTAATTTCGATTCTCAAATTCACTGCCCTTAACCATGCCCCTCCCCCCCCAGTGGTGGTCCATCATTTCCACATAGAGGGTTTGAGGTTGGTGATCTGTTTGGAAAGCAGGTTGGCGATCTGTTTGGAAAGCAGGGCTTCTGCAGTTGTGCTGAGGCTGCACTGCGGAGCAAACGCAACGTCTGCATTCAGCATGTATATTTATTTGTGATGGCTCCTGTTGGGGGGTGGAGGAGAGGAAGAACAGCTAGAGGCTCCTAGCACCCTGCATTCCCCCTTCGCATCTCTGGGAGCTGCCATGGGCACACTGCCTTTCTATTAAATGCAAATAAATATTTGTTTAATAGAAAATATCATATCATGCTTTCCTTGATTGCAATTCTACTTTTTCTCTAGCTGCATCCCTACAAATTGCCAAGGGATTTAATGACTTAGGAGAGCTACAAGAGGAAATGTGAAACCATTCATTTTTACCACAATTAAATGAGCAAAAGCCTACATTTAAGAGGGGTGAGAATAGGAAAGAATAAGAGGTAAATGGCAAATGGGAAAAAGGAGTGAGGAAAACAAGAAATGTTTAACAGACTCACTGCTTAAAATTCTCCTCAAGACAAAGCCTGGAGCATAGTCAGACGTGGTCCA
>NW_006997325.1:0-1020 GCF_000164805.1 Carlito syrichta | reverse complement strand
TATTTTATTACCCATCCATCCCCCCAGAATAACATACCCATTAGCAATCACTCCTCATTGCCCCTTCTCCTCAAGCACCTGGCTACCACTAATTTATTTTCTATCTTTACAGATTTGCATAGTCTGTAAAGAAATGTACAGATTTACATTTCATATAAATGAAATCATATAACATGTGACTTTCTGTCTGGCTTTGTTCAACTAGCACAATGTGTTCAAGATCCATTCATGTTGCAGCATGTATCCGTACTTCATTCTTTTCTGTGGCTGAATAATATTACATTGTATATATGGAATTTTGTTTGTTCATCTATTGATGAGCCTTTGAGTTGTTTTCACCTTTTGGCTGTTATGAATAATGCTGCTATGAACATCCAGTACAAGTTATTGTGCAGACATATGTTTTCATTTCTCTGGGTATATACATAGGAGGGTATCACTGGGTCATATGGTGATTCCATGCTTAACCTTTAGAGAAACAAGGACCATTTTTAATTGAATAATCCAAGGAGGACTTATTGGTAAGGAGATGAGCTTACTAAGCCATACATGTGGAAAAGGGAGAGGATGCCTGGCGCAGAACAGCGAGATCTAGAGACCAGAGAGCACCTGGTCTGTCTGAGGAATAGCAAAGCACGCCAGTGCAGGTGGAGTTGTGGAAACAAAGAAGTGACTACAAGTTGGCCTATAGCACTAACCGAAATGTGATATGGAAACATCACATTCAAACTGCAATCTATTAGCAAATTTTTGAGCAAATGGGGCTAACCGAAATGTGATTTGGAAACACCACATTCAAACAGAAATTATTAGCAAATTTTTGAGCAAATGGGGCTACATATTTCAACATCCTGAACTTAACTGTTTTTTCCTGAAGAGATATGGTCTTACTATGTTGCCCAGGCTGGTCTTGAACTTTTGAGCTCAAGAGATTCTCCCACCTCAACCTCCCAAAGTGCTGGAATAACAGGCATGAGTCACCATACCCAGGCCTGGACTTAACTTTTTTTTTTTTTTTTT
>NW_006997324.1:0-1050 GCF_000164805.1 Carlito syrichta | reverse complement strand
TTGGGCTTCACCGGTTGGACTGTTGGTTTCTTCAAGGCAAGGGCTGTGTCTTCCACTTGCATGTGATAGCAGCGAGCATAGGGCAGGCACCAGTTCCTCCACAGATCCCGAGGAATGGGTCTCCCGCTCAGCAGTGACACTAGTCCCCTTTTCGGAAATCAGGGGCAAATCGGAGGATGAATTTTTGTGGGTTTTTAAAAAACCTTCTGCCAGCTTTGGAGTCTGATGAGTATACCACTGGGGTTGAACAGCCACTTATGATTCTCAGATATGGTGGTTCCCATTGTGGTGGACATACCATGAATTTAGAATTGAGAGAACCAGACATGGGCCTTCTTCTGCCTGGATGTGGGCACTCAGCCAATCTCCTGTCTCAATTTGTTTCCTCACTCTGGTAACATTGCAAGGCTAGAGTTGAAGACAGCAAGTGGGATAGGAAAGATACCCTACTCATTTCCTACAGCATAGCCAGAGCTCACAAAAGATGGACAGTATCCTTATTACGAGTCAACAGCTCACGCTGGAAAGATCTTCCCTGTTTGACTGCAGGTGAAGTGGTACTTTTGTTTGCCTGGCTTCTAAGATCATTGTCCCTTCTTCCCTACTATTGTTCAGACTGTTGTCAAAGCACCCCTCAGCCCTGTTTATTGTCACTTGTTGAAAAAGGTTTGTGCTCTGGCAGAAATCTCAGCATTAGAAATATGCCTGGTGCAGTGGTATACACCTGTAATCTCAGTGACTCAGGAGGATTACTTGAGGCCAGGCGTTTTAGACCAGTGAGACCCGTCTCTAAAAAAAGAAACTGAAATAGAAATACGTTTCTGCTGGTACCTCTTTATAGACTTGTGGATATCTTTAGGGCCACGTGTGAAATCATGTGACCTAAGACAAGCTTATTAAATATGACTGACAAAGTCTGGGCTTAGTTAGCTCACACATAGAAGAGGGGACATAATAGTACTTCCCTGCCAGGGTTACTGCAGGACTCAGTGAGTTAGGAGATACAACACTAGGTGCAGTGGCTCGCGCCTGTAATCCCAGCACTTTGGG
>NW_006997323.1:0-1685 GCF_000164805.1 Carlito syrichta | reverse complement strand
TTAAACAGAAAACATAAGGTCTGTTGGAGCTTGGAAGACAGACACATGTCTGTAGTCTATACTCATATTAGTACTAATAATCATCCCTCAGGTAGTTATTTAATTTTCAAATTTTGATTTTGTAATACTTACTGAGCACATTTTGTTTCAATAAAGAACAATACAAAATCCTTACTCTAAAGCAAATAATACAAAATAATTTCTAAATATATACAACATATTGACACATGAATTTATGTATCTATGAATTTATATAAACAGTATGCCTTGTATAAATAACGTAATGAGTCAAACAGTCCCATGAACCTCACCATAATTTTGGTCTAGAATATTTCAATAGTCCCCTAAATGGTTCTGATTTCACTCTTTGCATTTGTAGTCTATTCTCCTCACAAAAGTAGGATTCTATTTCTTAAAGACGTAATTGGGATCACATTATTTCTTTTAAAATAGCTTTATGTTGCTTCTGAACTCACTAAAAGTCCTGGCCAAAGTCATTATGGTGAACTCAGAGGTGCTATGTGAACCATCTGGAGTGCCTTGTGTGAATTATATGAATGGTTTTCCTTCCTCACATCAGGTCTCTGCAAATGTCATCTTATCAAAGAGGTTTCTCTTAACAATTCTATACAAAATATCATTTTTCCCTCTCTTCCAGCAACACTTATTTTTCACACTTTATTTTTCCTCATAGATCCTCTCATTACCAAATTTACTATATGTTCATCTGCTAGTTTGTTAATTTTCTGTTCTGCCGCTTGATTATAAGGTCTTTAAGGTCATGAATTTTGTTTGTTTTATTCTCTACCAAAAACCCAGCACTTAAAACAGTGCCAGGTACATAGTAGGTGTGAATACATAAATGAATGAATCTGAGAGGTGATCATAACTAGGAATTTGGTATTCTGAGTTTCATAGGTGGTCAACTAGATAATGGAACAAAAGACAGCAATACAAAAATATCATTGGCATTGCTGACTGTGACTTCTAGGTTAAAAATAGCCATGTGGAGAGACGGGGCAAGATGGCGACGGCATAGGTGAACTTGTGAGATTCTCTGAACGGACCAAGACTGCAAACTGCTGAATAGACAGACTGTAAAACAGAGGGAAAAGTGAACAAAACCAGAAGACCCTCATAAGGAAGAACAGGTCATTGCAGAAGAGAAATAAAAGCAACCCCACCTTCCCTCAAAAACAGAATTGAAGAGGGGGAGGGAAAGGGGTAAAGGGAGAAAAATCTACAGAAATGAAGAAAAACCAAAAGAAGAGTATGGGTCTCTCCCAGACGCCTGGGAGAGCAGACACTGAGAAAATTGACTTTGGAATACAAACAATGCAAAGTCCCCAGAATGAAGGGTCTCAAAATGCAAATGCAGATATCAAAACAATAATGGAGAGACTAAAAAGAATTGAGGAGACACAAGAAGAAACTAGGAAGGAGCTGATATCTGAGATAACAGTAATAAAGAATACTGTGAATGAAATAAATAACAAATTGATAAGCATGGAAAGCAGAATTACCCAAGCAGAAGAAAGAATCTCAGAGCTTGAGGACCAAAATATAGAAATAACCCAAACTCTTAAAAACACAGAAAATAAGCTAAAAAAGACAGAACAAAACCTTCAAGAGATGAGTGACTACCTCAAGGAGGCCTAACCTAAGAATAATCGGACTCCCTGAGG
>NW_006997322.1:0-1285 GCF_000164805.1 Carlito syrichta | reverse complement strand
CTCACCTCAGCCTCCCAAAGGCGCGGGATTACAGGCTGAGCCACCGAGCCCGGCTGTGATCTCATTTTTCAATACAGGCAGGCTCTGTGTGGTTATATGAGCCTATTGTATTAAATAGGGTCTGCTTGCAAGCTAGCTCTTGTGTCCTTTAGATGAGACTGCGTCCCACTTCCTGGTTCTCTTTGCTAGACCTCCTGGCCACATTTGCATTTTGAATTAGGCTCCCCACAGGGGGCTCATGGCTGTAACAGACCTGTGTTCTGATCACCTAATCTGACCTGAATCTTCTGTTCTAAACTGCAGTTTCTCTGATTCTGATTTTTACCTTGTATTTTTCTATTTTTCCATATATTATATTGCAAGCCTGTTTCAAATTCTTTATGGAATGAGTAAACAAATTAAGTCTGATACCATCATGCCAGGTTCCTGGTAATGACTTAATAAATGTTTATGATCGAATCAATGTGAAAAAAATGCTTGAAGTTTGAGGGTAAGGCGGTGTAAGAGGGTTTGCCATCACACCCCCTTTGCATATGCATCAAGGACTCCTGGCGGTGTCTTTCACCCCTAGCTACCCAAATCCAAGGGTGCTGGGAAAGAGCTAATGAGAAATTCTGTTCTAGGTAAACCTCCATGCCTGCTATCCATAGAGAGAGACTAGCTAGACAGTGAGATGTGTACAGCTCGTGAAGCAAAAACCCAGTTTGAGTCTTTGAAGAGTTTTTCATGGGAACTTTAATGCCAATGATGGTTTCCAGCAACTGCCCCCTCCAGCCTGGGGATTTGGGCTCCTGTCTACAGAGGGTGCTGTGGGCTACCAGTCATGTCCTCAAGGCAGAACAACCCTCTGCTTTCCCAAGAGGAGCTTTCATCAGCGGGGCTCTACCAGGTTTCTCCCCCATCATCAGACAGACCTAAGTGCCACTTTAGGAAGCATGCCGTCAGAAGATCCCCCTCCTACTCCATTGAATTTCATTTCTGACTAACAACAGTGGCTGCCCCTGCACAGAGAAACTGGCTGGGGAGGGAGTGTAACTTTCTTTGGTTGTATTCCCTTTTGTAGTCTCTTACTCTCTTAATTTTTTCCCCAGGTGTAGACATTTCTTTCTTTCTTTCTTTCTTTTTTTTTTTTTTTGAGTTGGAGTCTCACTCTGTCACCCAGACGAGTGCAGTGGCCGCTCCCGGCCACCGCAGCCTCAACCTGCTGGGCTCCGGCGATCCTTCCGCCTCAGCCTTCCAAGTAGCTGGAACTACAGGCATGCACTACCACGCCTGGCTGATTTTT
>NW_006997321.1:0-1159 GCF_000164805.1 Carlito syrichta | reverse complement strand
TAGAAAGCTTGGAGAAGTGAACCTTTCTGAAATTGAAAAAGAAATCATATTTGATAGTCCCTGTATTCCCTGAGGGAGATGGGAAACTCCCCTTTTAAAAAAAAGTCACATGATTCAGTTTACTCCTCCTTGGTTGTATAGTTCAGAGCACGCATACATGCTTCCATCCCATGAAATTAAGACCTGCATTTTTCAAGGCCTTTCATTTGTCTTTTCTGGCGATTTCATGGATTTTCTCCAGCCATTCCGTTTCCACTTATGAAGCCTTTTCCAAGATTTTCAACAGGTCCTGAAATTATACTTCTCTCATGTGGTTTTTCCTGACACTCCCCTTGCCCAAACCCCCCAAGTCTGTCCTGTCCAGAGCTACAGTTGGATTCACCATTATGCCAAGCACATGTCCCTCCTGCAGCTCAACATAATGTGAGAGTCATTAACAGTTGTCTTTGCATCCTCATATGGGCCCCCTTCACCAGGTAAGCCTGGAGAGCCCCATTACCTTAGCTCTGCTGCAACCCCTTTGAGCAGCGTGCAATTGAGCAGTGCTGAATAGTTCACAACGGACAATGAACAGACTTGATACTAATATCCTGGAACCCACTGAAGGAAACTGGCATTAGCATCCACAGCTGGTTTCAAACTATTTGAAGTAAGTGATTGAAATTTTTGATGCCCAAACCAGCAAAGTATGTAACATGAATAAAAGACTCAAGACAGGAACTAAACATGCTAGGAGGAACAGTGTGCTCTCTATCATTAAAGAGAAAAGTCTCTAAGAAAAGCACTTTTATAAATTATGAAGAAACTACTCCTTTACAGAAAATCATAATAAGTAATCTATTAAGATAATTATTTCCAACTTAAGTAGCAGTAAATTATTGTATGCACTCCAAATCATCGTGAAACACAGTAAAAATTCAGGATGGTCCAATAACTGGGACAGAACTCACTCATGAGGCCATGGTTAAAGTCATAACCTCTGAAGTCCCATTTGCTAGTATGAACCCTGGCTCATCTATTTACTTTCCATGTGACCTCGAGCACATTCCTCAATCTCATTGGTCCTGTTCCCTTGCCCATATAAAACAAAGATGATGGTATTCTAGAGCTCACAACTTAACTTCTCTGAAATCTCTGAAGTCTTAGAACTGCGGTTGGC
>NW_006997320.1:0-1186 GCF_000164805.1 Carlito syrichta | reverse complement strand
TTCTGAGCACACAGCACCCAATTTAATCCATACTTTACAGGTCACATTTGAAAAAGTTTGGTTCTAGGGCCAAAACTAAATAATACATGATTAAATATATAAAGTCTAGAGAAGAAAAAAGTATGAAACATTCAGAAATTATACCAGTTGAGAATGGAAACTATTGATATTAGGATTGAAAATATTTAGTACAGAACTAATTGTCTTTAGGAAACTAAAAGAGGGGTGTGTAGAAAATAATTACTCTAAATCAGAGAAACTATAGTTAGAGACTACAGTATAACAGCATTATAGCTCTTAAGAGCAGTTGAAAATGCAATTGGCTGCCTTATGTGATAGTAAACACCCATCAAGTCTTTAAGCAGAGTCTGAATGACCACTGCCAAAGCTCCCTTAAAGAACATTTCTGAATTAGGTGGAAAGTTTAATTACATAACTGCTAAGTATTCCTCCAATTCATGAATATCATTTGCAGCATTTGTATTGGAATAAAAAACAGAGATAGTATATTAGTAATGTGTTTTCTCATCACATATTTTTAAGAAGCTTTTTAACAATGAAATTATTTATCCCTAGTTTTTAAAAATATCATTTATAATATCTGATATATATGACAATTATAATTTTGTCTGTTTATGTTTATGTAAAACAATTGAACTTTGAAGTTTTAGATTCTTATACGAAACTTCTTTGAGTGCAAACCAAGGAAAACAATAAAACTGTTTGCTTACTGTAATACATACCAAAAAAATACACTACTGAAATATTTCATGCCTAAAAGTTCAATTTTTCTTGAAAGTTTGGGAAAGCGAAAGGTCATGCCCTGGGTACATTTAAAAAAATGCCCAGCTTTCAACATTGTTAGGAAGTTTAGTATAGTTCACCTGGCCAAAATCTTTACCTACAAATCTTTACTACTACGAAAACATGCCATCATTTTCCTTTTTGTTTATCTTTTAATTTCTCTACTATTAACTTATACTTCAAATCTCATACTTGCTTTTGCTTTTGGTAAAATAAGAAATACTTTTTATGACTTCATATACATCCATTGGCTTTTGCCATAAATAAACAAACTAAATAAAAGAAACAGTAATGACTTGAGACGATTTTATGACATAGGCTGCTGGTTTTGCTCTGCAAGAAGAATATTTGTAATATATACACTGTGGATTCCCAAAGGGAC
>NW_006997319.1:0-1266 GCF_000164805.1 Carlito syrichta | reverse complement strand
TCTCCTCTGCACTACTGCAATAACAGCCTCTTAACTGGTATCTCTATATCCACTCTTGTCCCCTTTAATACATTCTTCAGAGTGATATTTCTAAAATGAAAATCTGATCTTATCGCCCTGCTTCAAACCCTTCAATAGTTTCCCACTATTTTTAAGATAAAGAACAGAATCCTTAACCTGTCTTTTAACATTTGTGTCGTCCTGTTTCAGCTACTCTCTGCTGTCTGCAGCCAGCCACAATGCCTTCTTTCCATTTTGAAACGTTGCTAAGAGCATTTGACTCCCAGGTTTCTGCACATGCTGTTTGCTTTTGCTGAATTGTATTTCTCGCCCTTGCCCCCTTGCTATGTTTAGTTAACACCAAGAAGCCTTTCCTTGATTTTCTCAACCTACAAGAATTCTATGAGGATAATGAGGCAAAATTCAGCATCAATTGTATTCCAACTCTATTTCTAAGCACGGAGAAGTTAATTCATATTAAGTAGGTAGATGTGAATGGAAGGAATTTTATTTTCGCAATGTTACTCAATTCTTTGAATGTCTTGAAACTATCAGATTTATAAAAGGATTTTTTTACAATGTTATTAGACAATTACTTTTTCAATACCAACACCAATATTTCAGATCATCCCTTTCTATGCTGCCCCACAGATTTTTACACTATGGAGTAATGTACCAGTATGTGCTTTTTTTCCCTTTTGGTTGAAGGGCACTTGTGAAAGGAGTTGTGAGAAAGAGAAGCAACATGCCTAAGACATGGTGGTGTCAGGCAGAACAATACTAGGCAAATAGAGCAAGGGGGATCGAAGATCTGGAAACTGATTTCTTTAAAACTATCAATGTCCTCCCTTCCCTTCCCACCTCCTAGTGGCATAGGAGTTAGCTGATCTAACTCAGGCTGAGATTTTAAGAGAATATAGAAAACTTTCTTCTCCTACACTTACCATTGGTTCATCTGTGTTCTTTTGGAATTGTACCAGCCGAACTCTGGTCACATTCTCCATATCCATGTCTCCGTTCGCACTTTCTGGAGAATCGCCGTTTAAATAGGGAGAGGTGGGAGGAGGTGTGACCCTCAATGCTTCATCACTGTAAACTTCATGAGCCACTACATCATGAGTCTGAAGTAAGGCCTAGTATTTTATGAAGGAAGGAAACTATTAATAATATTACTATTCCAGCAGAAATTTAATGATATACAGTATCATTATTTGCCTCTCAAAGAAAACTAAAGAAAATTCAAAGTGCATTATACATACATACAAC
>NW_006997318.1:0-2547 GCF_000164805.1 Carlito syrichta | reverse complement strand
CCGATAGGCTGAGGCAGGAGGGCTGGTTGAGTCAGGAGTTTGAGGCTGTGGTGAGCCATAATTAGACCACTGTACTCCAGTCTGGAAAACAGCCTAAGATCCTGATTCAAAATAAATAAATGAAGTAAGCTAGAGAAAGAAAGTGTTATTAAGAAAATAATAAGGAAGAGAAAATATGTTTATAGTACTACATATATGTATTGATCCCATAAGTTTATGTGGCTTTTTTACAAAATAAATCATCTGTCGGAAATGATGGGTAACTGCAGCTACAGACTTCAACTAATGAATTGTTTATCAAGCAATTCAACTTTTCTTATAATGTCATGACATCTCTCTGCTTCTTGGAGCACTTCCAGCACCACTAGTGACACTTCATATGGGTCCTATTGTGTTATTCAAAGTTTACGGTATTGCACTACACAGGATGAAAAATACACAAGAACCCCAAGAGATCACTTTTTATGGCAATACACAATTCATTGGAGAGACAAACTGCTTATGCTGAGATCAATATCACAGGATCTTTTACGCAGATATTTATATCACATTCAGCTCACTGAAATAGCAACAAGACGTGGCTATAGAATTATTACAGTAGTACAGTATGTACTATAGTTGATTTTATGCAGTTATGATTTAAGACTGCAGTTTTACTTTTGTGTACATTTCTCTTAACTGTGAATGCCACCATGTACTGTATGTAAGTTTCTATGCATGTTTTAATAAATTTGAACTTTTATAATAGATTTGTATGTATTTTACGAGAGTAAATGGCAAAATAGACTTATATCTACATATATTTTATGCATTCCTGAGATACATAACTTTTTCTTAATTTTTAAAATATTTTTAGGCTGATATTCGTCTGAGTTTCTCAAATTGTTGAAAATCTCCACAAATTTTCCAATATGTTTATTGAAAAAAATATGTGTATGAGTTGGCTTACACAGTTCAAACTCATATTGTTCAAGAATCAACTGTATTTCTACATATACATAGGCAGGTAAATGCGAAGAAAAAAATTAATGTGGTACTTCAAGGAGAAGGTTTGGGATAGGGCACAGGAAGAACAGATTCAGTCTTTTCTGTATTCTCAGGATTTCTTTAAGCAATATGTATTAGCGCATCCCTTGTGAGTTGTATTAATACCAAAGATAAAAAATGAGGCAAGGATGGGGAAAGAGGAATTTTGTAGAGCAGCCCTTTGAAAGATGAGAAGATTTTCACAGGTGGAGAATGTTGCCTACATTCCAGAATGAAGGAAAAGCCACAAGGAAAGAGATGAGAGCATAAACATGCAGTCAACAGCTTTGCACTGTGCTTTATAATTGACAAAGCACTATAATGCTCCATGTGAGTAGTGCTACATAGTGTAATGATTTAAAGCATCAGTTCTGGATTTGAATCCCTACTCTGCCAGTAGCTAGCTGTGTAACCTTGAACAGGTTACTCTCTGAGTTTCAGTCTTCTCATGTCTCATGAGTTGATATGAATACCTAACTTATAGTAATGTCTTGACTATAAACCAAAAAAAAAAAGGAGGAAAACTCTGAAGCAGTGATGTCCATATAGGGCATTTTCACCTTTTGCAATCTGCTCTAAAATTTAGCATAATTTCCTCTTCCATGTGAAAACACCATTTTTTTCAATTTTCTATCCTAGAAGTCATCACTATTTTTATCTAAATAATGTCTTTGCCAGATCCTTTCCCCCTGGATGTTATGTGGTGAAATGTTAATGAACCAAGCGTGTGTTAGAGTCTGCAGTAGACAAGCACATGCGTTGCATTGAGCAGGGACACTTCCTTAATGTACATGGAACTGGTCAAGAAAGATCATTATAAGGAAACTTCCACACCATTTCTTTTCTTCCTGATTTGCTGTAGATTGGACCTATCCTCTGCTCAGTTAAAAAAAAATGGGGGAAAGGATAGATGAGCATTCATAAGGCAAGTTAACGTCTAAAGAGAAAATCATTCTCAGATAAGCAGACAGACGTTCTCCCAGTGTCTGAATTCAGGAATGGTGTTTAATATTTTAACAAGAATGTGGGCATAAATAACATTATTATAAAATATGATTTTATAAACCAGAGAGGTTGTGCCTGTGAGTGTTTACATAATTAGGCTTTTAGAGAGTGAAGAGGAAGAGGATAAAAACGCAGTCAGAATTTGATTTTTATCATTTCAGAAGTACAGGAAAGAAATGGTGAGTCAGTAGAGCATAAGAATTAGTGTTCCAATATCCCAAGGGAATGCTTTATGCTTAGAAAAAATATATAGATTGTATACAATTAAGGAAGTACCTTACATGAATTAGGCATGTAGGAACTGAATCCTCCAGATCTAAATGGGAGCTTCACTGATCCGTAAGAACACAGGTTAAGTTCTGAGTTAGTATCAGTTTATTTTTGTGGTTACTGTTCTTGTATATTCTGCAGCATCCATTCTTCAGTTCAGGCAAAAATCTAGTGTTATCAACAGCTTCTTTTTAATTTTAAAATCTCTTTAAAAGCCTATCTCATTATACAAATAAATTGATTAAT
>NW_006997317.1:0-1403 GCF_000164805.1 Carlito syrichta | reverse complement strand
TAAGAATAAAACAGAAAGTTTTATATCTATGCGTGTGTGTATATGTATAAGTATACCATATATACTTGTGGTATATATGTGTATTTATATGTGTATGTGTGTATAATTAGTATACATGGATTCAATTAGTATGTATGTATGTATATATTGTGTATACTATTAGTATGTATGCATACCATGTATAATTAGCATATATGTCTTTAATAAGTATGTGTATACTATGTATATGTTATGTGCATACTGTTTATGTACATATTACACATCTTGGTATGTGTGTATGTAATTAGTATGAATTTATACTAACAATAGTATGCATTAGAAAGTACTTTCCCAAGTAATAGATCTGGAGTACCTTATTTAATTTTCACAATTAATAGGTAGCTATTATTTCCTCCATTTCACAGGTGAGGAATAGAGGCTTAGAGAGGTAAGGTACCTCTCCCAAGGTTAAATAGGAAGTAATAGAACCTGTCTCTATTAGTTTCTTTGCTCAGTGAGAATCACTGCCAAGGACCATACTCTAAAATGTTAACAGTGGTCATATCTGGGGGAGGAGAGCAGTTGATTAAAATATGTTTTTCTAGATTTGTTACATTTTCTCCAATGAACATATACTGATCTGTAATAGAAGACCTGCTCCTCCCTCCCACCAATAAATATTATAAAGAGACAATCATACCAGTATTATAACTGACTGAAAATGCTGTGCCATTATTTAAAATAGTTGACATTAAACTATAATAATAGTACTGCTCCGTATTTTGTATAATGCTTTATAAAATACATATTATGGTTATATCACATGCATTGTTTAATCTAATCTTTGCAACAACTCTGTGGATTAGAAAAGGTAAATATAATGAGGTATTATTCTCCTCCCCTCTTCTTTTGTTTGTCAAACCAAAGTCAAAAATAAATTGACTCTCTACTCTCATCAAGTCATGAAAAGGACTAACTGGGCTTCAAGACCCCTGGGACTGGGGCCATATCTGAATGTCTCTGTGGTTCATCTCCAGCGCCCATCACCCAACACAGAACTTTTCACATAGTAGGTGCTAAACAGACATTCAAATGAATGATATCTTCCACCACTGACTTCCATCTCTGGTCAGTTGAAATGTAGTCTTTTTAGCATGCTTCCCAGGGGGTCTTTAAGAATCTGTTGGTTTAGTCATCACCCTTAAAAGGGGCTGCATACAAAACCATTTGTGTGTGTGTGTGTGTGTGTGTGTGTAGTAAAATACACATAGCAAAGCTCACTATTTAAACTGTATAATTCAGTGGCATTTAGTGTCTTCACGATGTTATTCAACAATTACCACTATTAATTTTGGGACATTTTTCATCACCCCAAAAACAAGCTCATACCACGTAAGCAGTCCCTTTCTTTTTTTTTTTTTTTT
>NW_006997316.1:0-1466 GCF_000164805.1 Carlito syrichta | reverse complement strand
GGTTATCTCATATGGTTCTTAGTGTATAAAATTATGATTTATAGACTTTTTTTTTTTTTTACTATGTAAGGGAGTTACGTCCTTAGAGGTTTTTATGTTGGACAAAGAGGAGCCATTTCTTATGTGGGTTGACTGACTCTTGACTCTTAGATCGACCTTCCCCAGCCTCTCCCAGCTGCAGTCCCCAAGACCTTCTCCTGCAGGTCTGACCTGTCCAGTTTCTGAGCCAGTTTCACCAGGGAAGGGGTCCCCACTTGGAGATAGGCCACTAGATGGAGTCTTGCTACCACAGAGCTGACTCCCTGGGAGCATAGGGCCTCTGTGCCCTGAGCCACGGCCTCTGTCTGCTTCTTTGCTAGGTTTGCAAGGTTGGACATGTGCCTCTCTTCCCTCCTGGCTGCCCTTTTCTGAGCTTGATGCCTGCCTAGAAGGAGCTATCTCCTTCCTACAGACTTCAGCCCCATCTTCTTGCCTATCCCAAACCACAATCTGGAGCCCTCTGAGAATGAACAGCCTATCTCAAATACATCCCCCCTTCCCTCCTAAGGGGATTTGAGAATCCCCTTTGGTTTGGCCTCACCACCCCCACGCAGGCAGCCTTGGATGGCTATGATATTCGAGCCAAGCTCTCCTGCCTGGAAACAGCCTTGCTGCCCCCAACTGGGTCTTGTGAACCTGAGGAAGCCAAGGGGGATGTTGTTGCCAGGACAGGCATGGGAGACAGGAAGTTATAAGTTCAAGAGTCATAGTATTATTTACTTGCTGTGTGACCTTGAGAGAGATCCCTGAGCCTCAGTTTTCTCACCTGGAAAATGGGGATAACATCTGTGCAAATTCATAGCACTGAGGAGAAGATGAAATGATGCAAAATACTTAGTACTGTATTTACGAGTGTTTAGCATTACAAGGTCAAGATGAAGAGATGATGATGATAGAGCCAAGGTTCCCTTGGCTGTTGCTCCCTCTGGGATCAGTTGCTTTGCCATGTCAGTTTGTCCATTTTTCTTCTGTCTTTTCTGATGTTCATTCCCTCCCCTTTGGGTCAATATTCTTGACTTGGAGCATGCCTTGTCACCCCACTGGCCCCAGAGGCATCATAGCCTGTGGTCCCTCAGGCTCACAATTCCACCTACTGGCTCAGTGGCTTTTCCTGTGTGGAGCTGCCCTGACCCAGCCATAGCACTGACACATTCATATCTCCTTGTATGCTGCTTCTCAGGCATCGCAATGGGGAAAATTCAAGGTCAGAGCAACAACAATAAAATCAATTTTACCTTGGGAACTAGCTCCTTTACAGAGTGCCTGTCTGATAGGCATCTGTTTCACCCTGGCTCAGCATGAGGGCGGTGCTGTGGGAACGGCCGCTCCCAGGATTTTTTCAGAGGAACACAACACAAAACAAAACCAACCACAGGTGTGTGTGTGTGTGTGTGTGTGTGTGTGTGTGTGTGTGTGTGTGTGTGGGG
>NW_006997315.1:0-2605 GCF_000164805.1 Carlito syrichta | reverse complement strand
TAAGAAACCTAGAATTTTTAATTTCAATATGCCCTCCTGACCTGTTTTTTTCTCTTTAGCTCTAAAGTGATTCATAAATACAATCAGTAGATATAAATGTTACACTTATATATGCAAAAATATTTTTGATTTATTAACATGACTGCATTTTTAACATTAATTCTTACACCTGAGGTCTTTACTCTAAGGTCATTTTCTTTATGAAGTTAATTATTTATATGTTTCTTTAGTGTCTACTGTTAACAATTTCTCAGTTCTTGTTTAGGTAGAAGTTTGACAAATTTGATCTCAATATTGAAAGATAATTTCACCTGGTAGAAAAAGACTAGAAGAACAGCAATATTTGCAAGTATCTTAGTATTTTCCTCATCTTCTTTATGTCTAGAACCACACTGTCATCATTTAATCAGATTGCCTATGATAAATTATCACTTTAACTCTCCCTGTCCCCACCCATGCATGCATTATCTAGTACTGCATAACAATTGAATTGACCTCTTTAAAGCATAAGCAAGATAAGTCATTTCCCTACCTGGAACCCTCCAAAGAGCTGTCCTTTTGATGTGTAGTCATCCAAATTCATTAAGAAGGTCAGGCTCTTCATGGCTTTGCTCTGTTAACTTTCTAATTCTCTCTCTATTCTTTTTTGCTCACTTTGTTCCAAACACAGGTCTTTTTACTGTTCCTTAATCAAGTTAGGTAACAGTTTAACCTTTGTACATTCTTGTGCATTCTTATTTCTTCATGTAATACATTTTTTCCAGATATTCCATGATCAACTCTTTCATTGCCTTCAAGATTTTACTCAAACATTAACTTTTCATAGAGTACTGCCCTGACAAACTTACTTGAGTTTTCAAATCTGATTCTTGAAATTCCCACTGTACCTGACACTGCTCTAATTCCAGAACACTTATACCCTTATAGCAATACAATGTACTTAATATGCATCATATTCATGCTCTCTCTCCCTATGCAAGGTATGCTTCATGAAGATACATTTTATTAATTTTACAATGTTGTCATGTATCTTGAGCAATGCCTGACATAAAGTGTATGGTCCTTAGTTTGATAAGTAAATTAATGTTGGCTTTCTATACACACATACACACATGCACATATATATATATATTTTTTTTTTTGAATTATGCATGAATAACCCATATCAACAAATTGTACCCCTATGACATTATATCCCATCCACCCTTCAGGTCTGATAGCAATAAGATACATTCTCACAGATGTAACCCCAGTTCTTCACAGTAAATATTAGCAAGGGTCGATGGTTTCTTTAGTAAATAAGAGCTTTCTTTCTAAACTGGTATTGTACTGTTTTGCTTGAACTTCAATTAAAACTTCCCTGATTTCAGTCTGTAGTAAGCAGGGTTGGTGGAGGAGGAAAAAAAATGCAAACATCTTGCACCATCTTTGCATTATATTTCTCCCAGCAATAGGTGTCTGTTTTCCTCTGTAAGGGCAAAGCAGATTATTTCTACCAGCTGGTACACTTAGTGGTTCACAATGCTTTTTATCATTGTCATTCCATATCTCAGTATCCTACAAATCCCATATGAAGGTTCTGATTTTAACATTGGAGATTATTGAGAGTGAACATTTTGTTTAATTTGCAGTTATGTCACCTTCATTATCAGTTTCTAAACCTGTATTTTTACCAAAGTGAGCCCCACAGCTGCAGGAGTTGACAGTCTTCTTTAATGCTACTATAGAGGCTCCCTGGCATTTATAATACTCTTTAACTGTGTAACTAACCGTATTGAGTCTTTTTATTTTTATTTTTTTCATAATTTCTGTAAAGTTTGAATGTGGTCAAAAGATAAAATTTTAGTAAAAGAGGGTTAAAAAGGAAGTAGATGTAATCAGATAAAGAAAGAGGTATTGAAAAATAAAATAAAAACAGAAGGCACTATACTGAGCTGACCACAGCTCCTGAATGAGTGCTACTAATTGCTCACTTCAAGTGGCTTCCTTGGATAAACAAAATAGTGGCCTTTGTCTCAGGATAGACCTGTATTACAGAAGAACTTATCTGATTGGTTCCTCAGATCTGCTGTCTTTGTGTTGGACACAACTTAAGGTGGCTCCATAAAGCTGATTATGTTTTACTATACATAACTTTTTCTTAGTAGACTATAGCAATATGTTTTTGACTGTGAAATATATCTTAATAATCTAGAACATGAACGTGGCCTCCAACCAACTGTCAGTAGGAAGCGAGAACCTTCAGTCATTTAACTGTAAGAGAATACATTCTACAACAAACTAAATGAGATTGAAATATATCTTACTAATCTAGAACGTGAAGGTGGCCTCCAACCAACAGTCAGTAGGAAGCGAGAACCTTCAGTCATTTAACTGTAAGAGAACACATTCTACAACAACCTAAATGAGATTGGAATCATTTTCTTCCCTAACCAAGTATCCAGAAGAGAATGAATACCAGGTGACAGCTTGATTGCAGTCTTGTGAAAACCTGATGATGCTGAACTGTGTCCAGACTCCTGACTGATAACTGTGAAAAACAGATTTTTTTTTTTCTTTAAGCTACTTAGTTTATGGAAAATGGTTACTCAGCAGTGAAAATACT
>NW_006997314.1:0-1703 GCF_000164805.1 Carlito syrichta | reverse complement strand
CAAAATTTACCTCAATTAAAGCTGCTAAAAATATTATCAAGCATCCAGCAAAACTAATCAAGAAAAAAAATTTAGTGACAATTCAGGAATTAAAAAGTGCTATCATAAAAGAGCCTACAGACATTAAAAGAATGATATGAGAACACTATAAATGACTCTATACCAATAAATTTAACAATTTAGAATAAATAACAAATTCCTTGAAAAACATAGCTTAATAAAACTGACACAAGAGGAAATGGAAAATTTCAAGGCCTTATATTTAATACATAAATTAAATTTATAATAATTTTTTAAACTTTCTGCAAAGGAAATTGACAGGTCTAAAAGTTTTCACTTTTGAATTCTATGAAAAATTAAAGAAAAACAATACCAAGATCATACAAACTCTTTTAGAAAACAGAAGAGGAAGGAATGCTTCCCAATTCATGTCGAGGCCAGTATATTACTCTTTTAACCAATCTTAGCCAAATTTTATAAAGACATTACAAGAAAAAAAAATTGTAGCAAATTTTTATCATACACATAGAATCAAAAACCCTTAACAAAACATTATCAAATGGTATCCAGAAATACACACACACACACACACACACACACACACACACACACACACCGTACCAAGTACTGCTTATCACAGGCATGCAAAGTGAGTTTAACATTTGAAAATAAACAAATGGTGTTTACTATATTAACAGGAAAAAGGCGAAAACCCATATAATCAATAGAAGCAGGAAAGTGTCAGATGAAAGTTGACACCCATTCATGGCAAACTAGGAATAGAAGGGAACTTCCTTATCTAATAAAGAACATGCAAGAATATCTAAGATAATACATATAGTAAAACATTGAAAACTGTCCTTTTATGACTGAGAACAAGGCAGAGGTGTCTGTTCTTACCACTTCTACTAAGCATTGTACTAGATATCCTAGTCAGGGCAATAAGATAAGAACAAGAAACAATGACAAAAGTGGAAAGTAAGAAATAAACTGTTTTAATTCCTAAACATTGGTATTGCTTACATAGAACCTCCTAATGAAGTTAAAAACCAAAATTTTACAAGAAGTAATAAGTGACTTAGGTTACTAGATACAAAATTAATGCACAACAATGAATTATATTACCTGCTAAGTGCCAGAAGCGAAGAACTAGAAAATGAAAGTTTTTATAATTCCATTTATAATTGCATCAAAGACATACAATAATGAAAAATATTAATAAAAGTTGTACAAAATCTCCACTAAAAACCCTAAAGCACCTGAATATATAAAAAGATGCAACATTTTAATGGATTGAAAGATTTAATTTTAAGATGCCAATTTTCCACAAATAATTGATATATTTAATGCAGTCCCAATCAAAATCCCACAGGTTTTTAAAAAATGTGACAAGTTGGTTTTCAATTTATATGGAAACCCAAAGGACCTAGAACAGGTAAGACTCTTGAAAATAAATACATATTTGGAGGACCCATACTCTCTGATTTCAGCACTTACTATAAATCTATAGTAATCAAGGCAGTATGATATTTGCATAAAGATAGAAAAATAAATCAATAAAACAGAAGACATAATCCAAAAATAGACCCATACATTTATGGCCAATTGATTTTTGATAACATTTCCAAAATAACTGAATGAAATATTGTATAGTTGAAAAGAATAAACTATATAAACATATGGAAAAACAATGAATCACAATT
>NW_006997313.1:0-1786 GCF_000164805.1 Carlito syrichta | reverse complement strand
GGAAAAAAATCCAAAAAGTTAAGACCTTTGAGACTCGATGCTACATATAAAAGCTAAAAGCAGAGTTAGTTTCTCAGTATAAAATATTGAAGTATGTAATCCAAATAAAATTTGAAACTGTGCATATACCTGTACAGGTTTTATAGCAAAGTTACTGGGTTAAAAATGACTGCAATTGCAAAGAAAAGGAAAATACAAAAACCAGCTAAAAAGGGACAAAGTGGAACAGCAAGGTTGCCAGCAGCTCATTTTTGCCAATCCCATGTCTCAACACGCATTTTCTGCTCAAGCAGAGTTAAGTGACTTCAGTCTACTAATCAGTACCAGAGCTGGGAGACCTGGCCCCTCAAATCCAAGAACCAAGTGTGTGTATGCTTGGCCCAACTATTCAGGAGTCTTCTTAACTGTACCTACCTTAATAGTCTGTTCTGCTGAACTCACCTAAAGAAACCAGATTTATATGTAACATTTCCCTACTTTTGCCCAAAAAAAGTAATTTGAGGAAGAAGAAATGTAAAGAGAAATGAGTCAAGTTTTCACATCCCTCAGTCCCCAAAGCCACTCTTCCTCAAAGAAATGAAGATAGGTTTTTCTAACTCACTAATCAAGCCACAGCTTCTAAAGGTTGGCATGAACCTTGTAGGCTAAAAAAAAAGTAATCCTATACAATCTAGAGATTTCAGCTTAGCTCCCTTTGCCATTGTTAAACTATTAAGTGCTGACAAAATGCACACCTCATTTCTCTTCCTACCAATATTAGAAAAGTCACACATCATAGGAAAGATGGTTAATGGAAAACAAATATCACACACTGTGTTTAGTCACTGTAGGTGACCACCAGTGAGAGGAAAATATAAAGGCTAATCCCTTTTTTAAAAATATGTATATTTTAAAATAAATATATTTGTATTTTAAAAATATTTTAAAATACATTCATTTAGCTACAGTGGGAAGAACTTAATGTAAAATATATAAAATTAGAAGGAAATTACTGTTACATGTCAAGCATAGTATTGCTTGAAGACACTGTGAACCACCTAATTGTCCTGAATATCATTTCATTGGAGATGTTTAATGATCAATAATATTTTATCTGTGCTGTTATAGATGAGGCTATACTTGATTTATCTTAGATACACACAAAAAAACAAAATCACATAAAAGCCTCAGATTTGGCTGAAGCCAGCATGTTGGTCCATAGAAAAAAACCCGATGGATGACATACTCCTATCTGTTAAATCAGTCCGTTCATCCTCATGTGCTCCGGTATTGAAATATTTGTGCAAACACTACTTCCCTTCTCCAAAGAGCCAAACTGTAGATAACAGGCTGCTGCCCAGGAATAAGCACACCACCATTTTGATCAACTTTGGCTCCTTTTTATTCAGGAAGCATACACTAATCTTTTTATACATTTTTTACATTCCAGAAATAAGCGAAAATAGCAGTTTTAAATATGTTACAAAGTTGGCTTTTCAGGCTTAATAAGCTTTGTGAGAGAGGGACCAGCCAACTGATCTTTTCATCAAAGCACCAGTGTAGCTTCAGTCTTTGACCAAGCTCTACCACAGCTGTGGTTGCCTTGGATGTGCTGCACATCCAAACTTGTGAAAGCTATAATGGAGAGTTGCTGTGAGTCTCTGCAAGGCACCAAGAACAAACAGTTCAAGCTTCCTTTCTTCAGATTGAACCAAAGTTTTTGAAACTTTTTCAACTGCTCTCTCAAGTAGTGCTCTCTCAGCATGAAGACTAGAATTGGTTAAAACCCATATATCACAAGATACAG
>NW_006997312.1:0-1809 GCF_000164805.1 Carlito syrichta | reverse complement strand
GGGGAGAGGAGGAAGAAGAAGAAGAGGAAGAAGAGGAAGAAGAAGAGGAAGAAGAGGAAGAAGAAGAAGAAGAAGAAGGTTCCCCTCTACAATTTAGATTTAGGTTATATGCATCAAATTCAGAGTCTTGAGGCCCAGTCAAGACCACCAGGTTGCTGTGACCAACCAGACCCTGGAATCATGAGGCAGGTGAAAGCTTCGACTCCCAAACCTCAGCACCTCTTGTAGTCTATAGGTGCTACGTGGATACACACTCTGGTTTGTCTGGGTGACCAGCATGATATCTCGATTCCTTTCAAAATCTGGGACTCACCAGAACTCAGAACTTTTCTAGGATCCTCATGTCATTCCTAGTGTCTGTGGGTCTCCTCCTCTCTGATACCAGATCTGCCCCTCCCAACTCCACTCGCCACTAACTTCTGCCAAAGCCCAGGTGGGCCTCATCAGGTCAGCCTCAGCTTGTTATTCTCTCTGCTCATTGCTGCTCATCTGTTTGGCTACTTCAACAAGCCCCACTGCCAAAATTGGGCCTGAAATGGATGCAGCCCCTCAGACCCTATGCCTGGACTTCCCGGCTGTCCTCTTTGGAGCCAGCTTCCATAGTCAGGCCAATTTCCCCAACAACTACCCTACCTGGCCCCAGCCTCCTCCCCTTGCTTGTGGAGCTTGTGCTGCTGATTTCTGAGTATGCCTGAGTACCGATAAGCGCCTTCCTTCCAGAATACTCTATTAATCATGTCCAACACTGAGTACCAGAAATTCAGGAGAGAGAAAGTTCATGCAGGCAGGACCTCCACTGGCATCGCCAGCTGTAGATATCACTTGGCTCCATCCATTCATTTGTTTATTCATACATAACAAACATTTATTGACAAAGCTCTACATGCCAGATGCTAGGAAAGAGCAGTAAACAAGAGGGAGAGGTTCTGTCTTCATCACGCTTAGAACCGAGTAGGTAGACAGACCATAAGCAAAAAGTGGCACAAGGAACTATACAGAAATTATGTTTGCAGTGGATGCTGGAGAGAAAATGCACAACCTTAATTCATAAAACGCAGAGGGATCTGTCACTGACTGGCTCTCCCTTTTTCTCAACTGACATAACAAGGAGATTTAAATGGAACTTCTCTCTGATTCACAAATTCTTTGGCATTATTTTCAATTGCCTTAACTTTGGTACAAGGCATAATTTTATGATTCAAATAAAAATAAAGAGCAAACTACAACCTTCTGAATTACCACCACCAGCACTATTAATAGCTTGGAGCTCCTTGAAAAGTGGAAGAGGGGTGGGAAATAACCAAACAGAAGAAAACTCTGCGGATAGATAAAGGCCACGTATTGTTTAATGATTGCAGTTCACCTCACAGAGGCGAGGAGAGAAGCCCGGAAGCAGGAGTCAAGCGCCTTTGGGATTTCACAGGCTGGAGACCCCATGTATTTTTCTAATTCAAATAGGATAAGCCTCAGAGGCCCTTAATGCAAGATGGGTTTTAAGTGTTTCCAAGCTTCCTGCGAAAGATAAAACCACCTTCTTCATCATAATTATTCAACTGTGGTTACTGCTTAGCAAGGGGATGGGGGGGCTTGCATGACTCCGGGAGCTCTCCCTGCCCACATGGATGCTGTACTGTGGCTGATGCCACCCTGAGCCACCTCTCTTTTTTCTTGGTTTCTCTCCATCCTGTCTTCCCAAGACCAGCTCCCTGTGCCTCAATCTGATGCTGTAGCCAACTGCCTTTCCTTAACACCGGCTGCAGAATAACCTCTTGTGTATTCCCTTACTCATGAATTCCAGTTTCCTCAGCG